>NC_057801.1:606820126-607114943 GCF_018294505.1 Triticum aestivum | reverse complement strand
AAAATCTCTCTTCTCCACCGTCCCCTTCCGTGCCTAGATTGCTCAAATCCCTAATTTGCCGCCAACCCAAGAAAAGTTCGAATCACCCCTCGTCTCGTCTCATTCCCCACCTCTGTGTTATCGGACAACGACGACGAAGATGACGGTCGCACTTCACTACCGCACCGGAGCTACCTCATCTACGCCCTCGTCCACCGCACCAGGTGGTCCACCGACAATGTCGGCCGCCGCAACCGCCGTGCCTCACAGACACCGGGTTCCACCGCATCAGGTGCGCTTCACCGACGTCGTCTTCCAGCTCACCTGGGCTACTTCATCAAGCACATCGTCGCACCTCCGCCCCCGAGGCCGTTGGGGCTTCACCAACGGTCTCGTCCACCACATCGTAGCGCTTTGCTGCCACTCAAGATCTGGATCCGTGCACGGCCAGCCAACGCCAGCGCATCACCCTCAACGGCTCTGAAGTGACCCGCACTCTAACTAGGCGAGCATGCCCAAACGCCGGCCCGAACTAGGTATCCACACATCACTCCCTTGTGCACTGTTCCGACGATGTTTGGATATCCTTTCACTGCTCTCTTAGCTTACACACCTATGCAACTCTGACTTTAACTCTTATTTCTTATGGAGATACCATCTGAAACAAGCAAATCCATTTTTTAGCGAAGCATGACGGCGCTACGGGATCTGGTACACATCCTGCACACCCGTATAACCTTGTAAGTATCTGTCCTCCGGTACAACATCAAGGTCGATTCCTCTTATTTGATCAACAGTTCGCTGTGTCAAAAATGCAGAGGGGGGTGCAAGGAGCACAAGGCCTGCACATCCAAGCAAGTGGTAACATGGACTTGTACATGGAACATCTCAAGCGCAAGTAGAGCGTAAGTCCCTGCATTTCATTTAATTCATATTGGCGTTCGTGTATGATTTGTGTGCAGTGGCAGATCCACGAATTCAAGTTACCAGGGGCGAACATTTAACTTAAAAAATACGAAGGCACTTGCACTCCGGAAATCAACATAACTTAAGAAATGTGAAGCTACATGCACTTTGAAAACCAGATAATGATACAAAGTAGTTTAGATTATAAACACTAAATGATGCAAGCACCAAAAAACACAAAATGTAACATGGTGTACAAGGACTACAAACATGGTCTGTACCTGCTTGAATTATTCGTTCTCTGGCTGAAAATATCGAAGTGTAATTGCACCTATAACCAGTGTGCAAACTGCATATCCATATATCTATCCTGCACAAGTATGCCAATAGTTTCAAACAAAAAATTAGAAAAGTATTTATGCTATGTTGTCATGATACGGGGACTTTCTGGTAGATGGCCTCGACGTTTCCTCAAGCTATGAAAATGCACTATAATTTGCTTGTCATCAATGCCTGCAAATCTCTGTCTCTCTCAACATAGTAGATCATGATTAGACACTAAATCCTTCAATGAGCTAGCAAAATGCTTGCATTAGATCCCTCATTAGACACTATATGTTCATCACCAGGAGCATGTAAAATGTTTGCATAAAATCCTTCATTAGCAGTCTATTCATTAGACACTTCAGGCTCAAGAACAACATGAGCTTGTATGTTTGCACTGGAAACTTTATTAGATACATCAGATTTAGTCAGTTCCGTATTGATTCGGAAGTTATAAAATAAGTAGAAATTGGTTTCATTTTCTCATAGATTCCCTACATACAAGCAGTTTTACAACACCGCCAGGTTTAACTATTGGCCAGAAATTGAAGAGTTGAATTAGATATAATCAGGGATGTGATGTACCTACTCGTTGTGCATGCTACTCTTGCAAGCTGCGACTGTCCGTTTATGCAAGCTCGATGCCATGCCCATGCTGCCGCCGCTGCCTCGCACGCAGGCTACACCCAGGGTTGGATCTTCATCTTCTTGTCCTTCCGTTCGATTGAAGCCCGGCGACCGCCCTCCAACGAGGGCGCGAGGAAGTGCTGTGTCGGTATGTCCAGCGGCGGCTAGGTTAGGAGCAAACCAGACTGGAGGCTGGAGCGAATGAATTGGGATTTTTCCTGCTGTTGATCGATATGGGAGGCACTCGTTTGGGCCGCGAGCTTGCTATAGGGCCTGCCTTGCACTTATGTTATTGGCCCATCCAAATTGAAACATTTTTCTTCATTTTTTACATTGCCTGCTCGTGCGTTGGGATGAACAAAACTAGTGTGGGCCAACCTGGACGACTCAAACTAGGGGCACACTTTCCAGCCACCTGAGGCGGCCGCCCATACCAACCCCTATGGTGGTGTCGCCCCTTTTTGCGTGTATGATTGGATAGTGAAAAATATTCCAGTGGCGATTTTGATTTACCCACAGAATGGTTGAATTGCTTGTTTCTATGAATTGAATTTGCCAATAATGTGAAGGATGCCAGTCCTTTCATCGTATTGTAGATTGCTTAGATCTCGATATGCCAAAAGTAATCGCATGAAATATACAGTAAAAGCCAGTGTGATGTGTGTGTCTACAACTAGTCTGACTACACGTCCTCATATAACATATCAAGGATGCACCATCTTACTAGATTAACCATTCAACTTACTAATGCAGTGTGGGAAGAAAGAAGTATTGGGACTGCGTATCCAAGCAATTGATGCCATGGGCTCCTTCGTACAACCTTGTAAGCGAAAAAGAAGTTGCAGTGTGCCTGTACAAAGAACTAGCGTAAGTTCAGTTACCTGCTTCTCGGAATTTTAGTTAGCCACTTATTGCAAAATTGTTCAATTACGTTGCTTGGCTTAATTTAGTTTGCTACTGATTACATAATGCCACATCCTGTTAATCATATTGTAGACTGCACCTATCTATGTGTTTGATACTTACTGTTAAGAATTGCCTGTTTGCCTTAACTTAAATATCTACTTGTTTGTTTAACTACTTTGCTACTGCAACAGCGGGTTACAATGATGTTAATAACTACTTTTCAGCATCCAATTGAAACTCTTTAATTCCTTGTTTGTTTAACTGGTTTGCTGTTATAACTCCCAGTTGAGATGTTTTGCTAACTTCAACTTTTCTGAATCCAATCGGAACTTTAATGGCAAAATAGGTTAGCCCAAGATCAAAGAGCGAGGTCCCCATGGACGTTGCATCATCCCACAGCAGTGGCACTGGCCCAATCGTGCATTATGAATTGCCAACTACTGATGCTCTAGAGGCTAAACTAGTGGTAAAAAGAGATTCTGCTTCGGCACTTAGAGATGAAGTTGACATGTTGAGGAAGCAAACAACACAATCACAAGCAGTACTCAAGACAACCATTAGATTTTGGTGGATTTCAAAACGAAGCAAGATGAGACTGACCAGATTGTTAAGGTCCTGAAGGAAAAAAGGAAATTAAAATTCCTACTTGGTAAATCATAGGTGAAATGTTCTGTCCATCGTTGAATAACCTTTGTGTTGTCTGTTCATGTAATCAATCAAACCATTTGTTTTAGAGATCATGTAATAATTTTTTTTGGGTTTTTGGTTTGTAATTTTATTTGAGCACAAGTCTGTATTAATTGATAAGACTCGGAGACATTTCATTTGGATTGCTATGCCAGACCTACAAATATGCCAATCGGGCTGAATGTGCATTTAGCAATAGTAGTAGTATAGATGGACCATAAGTGGCACACATCGGAAAGGGCCAAGATGCTGGCTAAAAGAAGGATGTTGTTGTAGCCAAAAAAAAGTACAGCAGCCTGGCTTATGTATGTTAGTTGATATTACTGATCCATATACTCTATAAGTGTTTATATGTTTGTTACTTTTGTACATTCCTGGTTGATTGACTCGGTATTTTAATTTTGATACATGGCTTGTGTACATATCTAAATTGGAGTACACATTATGCTGCGTGTGACATTTGAGTTGGACATGAAGTGTTCCAAATATTCGAATTCACCTTAAACTGGATTCTAGCTTCTGAATTTGAGTATCAGCATTTGTAAACCATATTCATATATGACAGTGGAATACATCTTGGTCGTCCTTTTGAAGATATATAAAAACACATAGAATGATTTATTAAGATTCATATAGGAATACAAAATGGATTCAAATTTAGTTACCAGGGTAAACATGGATGCTTATTGTCCCAAAATTCGAAAGAAGCGGCAAAATTTCCACTCCCATGTCGGCTGCCCGAAGCCAAGTGTTTGGGAGATGGAAATTATTGTCTATCCATTACACGGACAATCCATCGGCCCGATTTCCACTGCTCCAAATAGCGGTAGGTTAGTAACTTCAATTAGACGTGACACGACCGCCTCTAAGCCCATTCTGACACGGTGGATGGCAAACATGGGCGGCAAAACACATTTGATTCATGCTCGTCCGAAAGACCTTTGTTTCTCCCTCCATTCCCCATTCATACACGGTCGACGGCAAAACAAACTCGACTTGGCTGAAATCGATGTAGGCAAATATTTTCAATAGGGGCAGGTTTGTAACTTCACTCAGACGTGACACGACCGCCCTACCTGTCAGCCCTGTTCATACACCGTGGGTGCCAACCATGGGCGCCAACCACCATCTCCTCGCCCGAAATCGCTCTGGGCAAACATTGATGAGATGCGAGATTACCGTCCTATCCCCAATCGAGGAGATGTCCAAATTTTAAACGGGGGCTAAGTTCGTAACTTTCCCATATTTCAGACAGGCGCATCCCAAAAACATGGTTCCCCGTACCTCTCCCTCCATTTTCTCATTCATACACCGTCCGCGCTAGAACACCCCATCCCCACACCAGCCTCTGTCTGCCACCCCATCCATCGCCGCCGTCCTCCACCACATCCATCGCCACCGTCCTCCACCATGCTGGAGCGCCTACCAAGACCACATCATGCACTTCTAGAGATGGAAGTTTCTTATCCACGGTGACAGACCAATAGCCTTGCATCGTGTCCTCTCGCTTCATCGGCGTCGTGGTCCTCTTTGCCAGGGCCGCTCACACGACCTTCTCTTCCACCGCAACGGGACTTATCGCCCAATGCACCCGTCTACCGTCGCAGATCTGCTTCAACACCACCGACAACCATCGCACCCCTGATGCCTACACGGCGCCGCAAGAGAGGTGGTACTTCATATCTCCTCAACTTTTTGATCTCAACCAGAAAATAGATCTTAACTTGGTTACTCTACTTTCTTTTCAGCTCTCAGAATTTAGTTCTTAGTTCGAAGCAAACAATGGATGCTAAATATCATTTCTCCGGTTTGCAGCTTCAAATCTGCCATGGCACAGCCATAATACGGTTTAATTGATCATGCTTAGGGTTTAATTAATCATGTTGGTTCCGTGGTGGTTTATTTAATAGAAATCGGAGGGGAAACCCTCTTTTGCTAAAAAAATATGCTTAGAGTTTCCCCCTTTTATGATCACTATACGATCAGAATACGTGCTTCGTGTCATAATAACACTGCTCCACCCATCAAGCTAAACAAGCCTAGTTATTCAAATACGAATCTGATATTATTAAAAAAGAGTTGTTTAATTGGTCAGCTAAATGTTCCTAAATTAGTTTCAAAAATGCATGTTCGTCGCTTGGGTGTGTATCTCTACAGGGTGCCCACGGTGGGCCAGCCCACCCTGGGATTTTGGGTCGTCCCAGGTCCCGATTCCCCTCTATTCTGCTACGTGCTTCCGATCTCGACTCGCCCCCAGCCGCCTGCCTCGCTGGTGACTTGCCGTCCCCGGACGACATGACTCTAGGAGGAGATGCCGGACTAACAGGAGGCCAGGAGCCGCTCGCCCAACAGCCTCACCGCTGCCCGGGCGCGCCACCGTACCTACCTTCCCAGTCCGTTCAGGGCTCAGGCGTGCAGCACCCACCAAGTCAACCCGATTTATCCTAAGATACGTCCTCAACACTCAGCAGCCACTCCTCATCACCCATTTTCTAATTGATTCATTACTCATTAGGCAAGACTGTCATTAGGGTTTGTTGTGTGCTCACTGCTACCTACACTTTATGGTTCAGATGTATTTTGGTAATCTTTAGTACCTCTAAAGTTCACACGATTTTCAAAATTCCGGCCCTCGGGACAGACACTAGTCATTTTGGATTGTTGGTCGTAGTGACATTGACCCAGATTACTACTGCAAGCCAGGTTTGTTGACAATTTTACTTGTCTTTCTTACTCATTCGATATAATATCCAATTATTTACGTCGATTAGTTGCAAACAATAAGTGCTAGACAAACTTCTTCATTCAGATTTTGGATGGTCTCTTACTGCAGTTATAATTCTGCATACTTGTCCTAGTAAGCTCACAAGTAAATGATTGATTCACTACATCTATGCTTGCCTTGTCATATTTGTTGTCAATATTCTTTTAGGGTGGACCACCCCGTTTCTAAATACTGGAACCATAGACATGAGTGAATAGTATTTCTCTATGTGATCTCTTCCATCATGTGTGGACAACGAACACTGCATTGTATAGAAAGAAAGTGTCATTTCCATCTTTTACATAGGTTTCAATCTTTTACATGGAATACAATCTGCCTACTTGCTTTGTGTCGCACTACCAACACTCCACCTTGAAGCTAAACATTATTCCACTCATAATTGCTTAGTTTATTTGTTCAAATACAAATTTCATATGATTCTAATGTTCCTACTTCAGTTTTGAAATGTGTGCCTACCTGTTATAGAGACATAAGGGGTTTGTATTTCTGTGTGTGGTCTGGTCAGCACGGTTGGGGAGGGGGTGAACTTTGCATATGCAGGGGTTTATTGGGAGACACTCTTCGAGTTGAATCCGCAATGCATTCCATAGATAATCTGACTACTTTTTATGTTTTCACGCATCTCAGATTCTGTACAGCATCATAATGATTATGAGCTTGCACGCATGAAAAGAATAAAGCAGAACAATGTCATGGTTGTCAAACTTGGCATTAAGGGATTGAAATCAAGTCTAGATGCAATGCAATGCAAACGCTCTCCACCTACAGATTCATGCTCAGAATATGATCCTAACAGTGATTCTGAGCTAGAGGGAGACCTAAGTAAATGTAGCTCCCTAGTGGAGGAGTCAGAGGAAGATGCCCTATCTTATTCACCCATCAAGGTACTTGCTCTAACTTTCCAAGGTTACATTGCTTGCACATATCTTGCAACTGATGCTTTGCATTGCTTCTACTTTGTTGGACTGCCATTAGCTTAGTTTACACATCGTGTATGTGAATACGCCTTGCCTATCCATTTTCAATACATATTCCATCTGTCATCATACCATATTTATCCATTCAAATGCTGTTCTTGTGTATCAGACGTTCAAAAGGAACAGGGCGATTGCTGATCATGGAGGAGCACAAGCAAAGTATTTGGAAAAGGTAGTGGCACCTGATAAATCAAATAGCCCATTAGGTGTAGTTGCAATATCACCTGACCCACAAAACACCCAACTCTAGTAGACTCTAGCCCAACTACACTGGTCATTTCTGATGCCCCAACTCAGTAGACCCTAACTGCAGCAAACAATATGATTATGCCAGTTGACATAGCACCAGCTGTACGATGCAAAACCCCCATTCCAGCAAAGAGTACACCAAATCCAGTTGCCAAATCCCTTTTCGAACCAGAGAGAGCCCCAATTGCAGCAAATAGGACCCCTTGTTCCATTTCTTCCCAGTTTAGAAGATGAAGCTTATGTTGTTGTTAGGAACTTTGTGCGCATCTTTCCTTCATGGAAAGATTATACCGCAGACACAGAACAATTTCCAGTCTTCCTCCGCAACTTACGCGTAAGTAATGTGCTAATGTTATTCATGGTCATTACTGCATATGTTTTTGCTGACAGAAGATGCAAGATTTCATTCTTTTAAATAGGCGAGGAGCAAACTGGATTGTGATGACGAGCAAGGGTTGGTTGCGCTTTTCAGGAACTCGTTGATGAAGTATCGTTCCTACCTGAGGCAAGCGCACTTCGATGGCAAGCCTCTGAACGAAATTTCTGTAAAGTCTCTGGTGCTACATTTATGTGACGGTGACTGGAATAATCTTGTCACACATTGGTCTCGGCTGCAGCGTAAGGTACTGTCTATGACATGGAGAAGGGCATTATAAAGCCGGTGTTAACTGTTAATGTAAGTCGGTCCTTCTAAAGCCTTTATCCTTAACTGCTGTTAATTTGCTCATACTCCCTATCGTTTACTGCTGTTTAGTTTGCTGTTTCTACCAAAATGCATGTTGCAAGAACTGTAAGTTCTAAGTTTTACTTATAAAACCAAATTCCTTATTCATACCATGCACATTACTTAATACTCCCTATATGTATGCTTGTTTTTGTGGATCTATAATCCAGTGTGTGGTGAAGCAGCCCACGTTTGCACCTTGTCATCTCCTATTTTATCTTACTGATGTGGCTGATGATATGAACAACATGCCATGCACATTATCCAAAATAGATACAATGATTTTCTTTGCCCTTCATCTATGCTTGTTATGTTGACATGGTAATCCAGTAGTGTGGTGAAGCTCCCTGCATTATGAACAATGCCAAATTATGCTATTGATATTTTGAACTTACTCTTTATTTTCTAATTTGAAATTGGATGGAATTGACAGCATAGTTATTATCTTTGTTTATACACGTGCAAAACCTGTCATCTCTCTGTTTGTTTCAGGGTGATATGCCTGATGGCATGCACAAGTGTGCTGAAGGCTGTGAGACAAGCCCAACATATATTGCAGCAAAGAAGGCAAACCATCTTGAAGATAGAGAGACAACCCCAAAGTCTTGTCTTGATGTACTGTTCAAGTTACTTGAGACTAACAGTCAGACAAGGTCACAGAATTCGTTGTCTGAATTAGTTCAACTTCTTCAGTCCCAAGTTCTAGCAGAAAGGCATTCTGCAACTCAACTTCGACTTGAAGTCCTATCTCTAAGAAAGATTACGGAGAACACCAATGAGAACCTCATCGCTAAACAGCTACACCTGGAAGCTATGACCGACATGTTAGGCCGGTCTCACAACCTTGCTCAGCAGCTTGCGCAGCAGTTCCCCCACAAGGCTAACCTTTCTTGAACTGTCTTGGAAGTGGCCTCGGTTCAGTATTATTTTGTTACGCTGCAATGGTGCCCAATTTTTGTAATCTGCTTCTTCGTTGCACTTTATGATCACTGATGGCGAACTTCGATGCCTAGTGGATGTAATATACCTTAAATCCTTTGTTGTATAGTGTAGGTTTATTCTTAGTTACTATGCCGTAATTTCTTTATTGTATAGAGTAGGTTTATTCTTAATTCCTACTAGTTACTGACATCATTCGCTATCTGGAAAAAAAGTCAGATGTAGTCGACCGGGCCGAAACATTCGACTCTAAGGGGCCTGGTTTTTAGCGGGCCACAATTGGGCCGGCCTGCGTCTTTCTTGGGCCCGAATGATTGGGGCCTTCACACATTGCGCCAGGCCCAAACTTACACTGGCCTATATTTTAGTTGGGCCTTTTGTCGACCCAGCACTTAGTTTGGCCCAGGTAGCATTGGGCCATTAACAGGCTAAATATTGTACTAGCCTGTTACGACCAAGATTATACCACGGGACTTTAGCAGGCCAAAATGCATGTTGGGCCTCAATTTTCACTAGTCGTCGATGGGCCTTCAGTAGGCCGAAATGTGGACCGGGCCTTTTTGGGCCCAGTTAGCTCATGCGCCGTTACCAGGCCGAAACATATCTCGGGCCTTATTTGGCCCACTGATATCATGGGCCTTTAAGAGGCCGAAAGCTTAGTACAGGCATCAACGGGCCGAATTACGTGACATGCCTTTAACAGGCCCAAAGTCACGTTGGGCTTCACTGTTGCCACCTTAAGCATGGGCCGTTAGTGGGCCCAATGTCCCGTCGGACCATATATGGCCCATGGGCAGCACGGGCCATTCCCAGGCCAAAAGTCACACCGGGCTGAAATGGGCCCATGTCTACATTAGGCCTCTAAGAGGCCGAAAGTCACTGAGCTATAGTTGGGCCCAAATATTCGGCGAACAATTGACGGGTGTCAGGACCCCGACTCGATGTCACATCGATCTAGCTGGTAACACCCCATATCACTTTGCGGCCTCACGCACGGTATTCCCACGGGTGTCGTCTTACCTTTTTCCCGGGACCGTTTGCGCCTTTTGGCTCACGTATATGATAGTGTCGCTAGCATCCATATGATAAAGAGCCCGGGCTGACATGACTAGTCGTAAACCCAAAGTGGCACAGACTTACAGGGACAGGCATCCATGACCCAGCTTCGAACGTGTCGGTCATCAGCAAGTGGGTCTGGGCTGTAGCACTGGGCTAGCAGGACTCCGGTAAACCGGGCTGTAGCGGGCTAACAGGACTCCGGTACTCAAAGCGTGACATTTCCCCGAAGGGACAGACACAGGAACGAAGAAGGACACATGCCGGCCAGCCTAAGTGTTCCAGAGCAGTAGCAAGCTACCATGGCTCAGCGGTAACACTAGGAGACATTTCCCGGTAAGAGAGGCTACTAAAGATAAACAACTAGATAGTCAGATCCCATACATACCAAGCATTTCAATCATACACACAATATGCTCGATATGTGCAAATACAACGAAGCATCACAACATGACTCTATGACACAAGTACTTTATTTAAGGCTCAGGGAGCCATACATATCATACACACAGGTACGGGTCTCACGACCCAACATACAAATCATACAGTCATACAAGCCAACAGCGGAAGTACTTTGTCTGGGTACAGACAACTAGTAAAATAAAAGAGGCTTGGAAAGCCTAGCTATACTACGTGGTCCATCACAAGCTCAGGGTCACCACCTGGGTCTTTAGCCTACTCATTGATGTCAACGTCTACATAGAACCCATCAGAAGGGGTTGCAGCGTCTTCTGTAAAAATGTAGATCATAGCAACATGAGTACAAAGGTACTCAGCAAGACTTACATCAGATCCTACATACATGCATAGTATCAAGAAGGGTTGGTGGAGTTATTGCAGCAAGCCAGCTTTGACTCTTGGCTAGGCTATCCTACGATACTCCAACTTGAAATAGTTTTGCGCACACGAGTCCACTACTCACCACTTCAATACACTACCGAGGATCCACCTCCGTCTTCCTACGGAAGAGCCATCCTCGGCACTCACACTTATCTTGAGGCTTTTAGTAGTTTCCATTTACTTGTCTATGAACTGTATAGGCAACCAAGTAGTCCTTTACCGCGGACGCGGCTATTCGAATAGATCATGTTAACCCTGCAGGGGTGTACTTCTTCATACATGCTCTCACCACTTACCGTCGCTTACACGACATGTACTCGGCAACCTTCAAGCGGAAGCCCAACGTGGGTGTCGGCCACGACCTACCTAATCACCTAAGCCTCCAGTCCAGGTTTATCGCCTATTCAGGTTCCATCCGCAGGGAGTCCGGCCGAGGTTTCCCATACGGCCCCGAACGATGTGAACAGGGTTCCCGAGATACCTAACGGGTATTCGGTACACCCGGCCACGTACCTACCGCATCACAGCCCACCCCTACGGTCAGCGCTGTCCACGGCCTCCAGTAGGCTACAAACACCAGAAACTACTTGCAACTCCTGGACGGAGAACTAGGGTGAATAAGAAGTTGAGAGGGTCCATTGGTTTCGGGCCCAATGCATGGTAGTAGCTGATTCTTAAATCACACATACAGATCTCAGTGCTTAAGGTCGGCTTCAATGAAACAACCCACCATGTACTCCTACATGGCCTCTCATCGATACCTTTACCAAATCGTGTTCACCACACCACTCTCATTACCGATATAATCATTTCACTCTAGCCCATCACCCAGATGAACCAGACCTGACACGACTCTAAGCATAGCAGGCATAGCAAGGTAGGAACAACACATACATAGGGCTCAATCAACTCCTACACATGCTAGTGGATTTCATCTAGTTACTGTGGCAATGACAGGTCATGCAGAGGAAATGGGTTCAACTACCGTAGCACACAGCAGTTTGAATCGCGTTGTCTTAATGCAGTAAAAGAGAGCAGGAGCGAGAACATGGGATTGTATCGATATGATCAAATGGTTGGTTGCTTGCCTGATGGTTCGTTGCACGGATACGGTTCTTCGTTAGGGTAGTCACGGTACTCCTCGGGGACAGATCCTGTCGCAAAGGATAACGATACATAGGCATCACCAAACAATGTGCAACAATATGATGCATGCATGAAACATGGCAATATGAGTGTGTTGGGCTAATGCAACTAAAGCCAGAAGTGTTTGAGCAAATTTGAATCAAAGATTCAAATTCCAAATTCAAATATGGCCTTTTAAAGTGCCTTTTCTTGTTCTGTTTAAAACATCAATTTAACTTGTTTGATCATGCATGAAAATAGTACAGATGGATAGATTGGATTTTTCTGATCATTTTTCATATATAATTTGTCCAATTTGGAGTTACAGAATAAAAGTTATGAATTTTTTGAAGTTTAATTAATATTCTGGAATTTCCTGATTTAATTTAAATCCAGAAATATCATTTACTGCGTCAGCCTGACGTCACAGTGACATCAGCAGGTCAACAGGGCTGGCTCGGGTCAAACCTGATGTGTGGGGTCCACACGTCAGTGACACAGGGGCTAATCCCGTGTTGACCCGGGCTGGTTAGCTTTGACTAAGCCCTGGGGCCCACTTGTCAGCGTCAGTAGGTGGTGGGTTAGTGGCTAATTAACTGGGCCACGTCAGCTCGCCGGAGTTCTGGCTGGCGGCGACCATCAGTGCGGCGGCGATAGTGGTTTTGGTCGTTTCGGCCACCAAATGAACCGCGGAGGCCATCGGAGTGAAGCTGAGGACGACCCACGGCTCTTGGCGGAGTCCGTTGGGGTCGGGGTGGCCGGAGTCGACGGCGGCGAGCTCGGTTGCGGCTGCCGGGGTTCGGTCGTGCACGGGAACGGTGTTGCAGGGCGTTAGGGGGGGTGTTGGAGCGTGCTACGTGCTCCTAGTGAGATGTGGAGCACGATGGTGAGCTCGGTTGGGCGCTACGGCGACCGTGGCCACGACGGCGACATCGCCGGCGGCGTGAAGCTTTCGGCCGCGGTGGGGCTAGGGCCTAGGGGTCGGGAGAGAGCCGGGAAGAAGGGGGAAACGGTGGCGTAGCTCACGGCGGTTGCAGTGGGCGTCGAAACGGGCTCGGGGACGCGCTGGAGACGGCGAATTCGTCGGCGACGATGATCGGAGCCCGAAGAGGGGAACGGCGACGTGGCGGCGATGCAGGGCTTCCGGGGACTCGTGGAGCGGTGGGGAGGAAGAGGGAGTCGAGGCGGAGCTTCTGAGCTTGTCGGGGGAGCGAGGGATGGTCGGAGGCAGTGGCTAGGGCGAACGGCGGCGACGGTGAGCTTCGGCCGTGAGAGAGAGAGAGCGAGGGAGAGCCGGGGGAGAGTGAGAGGGTGTCGGCGAGGTCGGGGCGACGACCAGAAGACGATCCACGCGGCGCAACGGCGACCTGGGCGATGCAGAGAGGCTGGGTGGTGCGTGGCGAGCTCGGGCGCGCCATGCTCACCTCCCTGCCTGCTCTGGCGAGGGGAAGCAGCTGGCTGGCACGGGCCAGCACAGTGCTGGGCCGGCTGGGCTGGGCCGCACAGGGAGGAGCTCAGGTAAGCTTCTCCCTTTATTTATTTTCTGTTTTCTGTTTTATTTAATATATCTGCAACTTTGTTGAATTAAATAAAATACCTAGGCAACTCCAAAAATCACCAAACTACTCCTGGTCCATAGTTGGATTATTTCCAACATGAAACATTTTAGCTTGGAGATATTTGAGCATTTAAATATTTTATATAATTTTAAATGCCCAAATTCAAATAGTTATGATTTAATTCAAAAACCCTAGGATGGCCTAGGAAAATGTGCACCACTTTTGGCAGAGGTTCTGAACCAAGGCAAAAATGATGGGCATTTTAGAAGGGCATTTCAGGTTCATTGAAAATTATTTTAGTAAACCCTAGTTGGTTTTCAGAGGGGACTGGGGGTTCTGTCATCCCCATTTCAAGTTTCTGATGAAAGAGTAAACATGATGCAACACTCTAATGCATGACTAGCTAGGGTGTGACAACTCACCCCCACTCAAAAGAATCTCGTCCCGAGATTTGGGTTCCTCCGAGAAGAAGGCGGGATATTCAAGTCGAAGACGATCCTCCCTTTCCCAAGTTGCTTCATCTTCAGAATGATGCGACCATTGAACTTTGAGGAACTTGATGTTATGACGTCGCGTGGTACGCTCGGCCTGATCGAGGATACGGATGGGGTACTCTCGATATGTAAGATCATCTTGGAGATCAAGCGTTTCGTGGTCCACTTCACGGATAGGATCCGAGAAGCAACGCCTGAGTTGAGAAACGTGGAAGACATCGTGAACTCTGGAGAGGTGCGGAGGTAGTTCCAATTGGTAGGCAACTTCTCCTCGTTTGGCAAGAATGCGAAAAGGTCCAATGTAACGAGGAGCCAATTTGCCTTTGATACCGAAACGATGGGTTCCCTTCAGAGGGGTGACCCGAAGGTAAGCCTTCTCGTCAACCTCGAAAGACATAGCCTTATGCTTTCGGTCATATTGACTCTTTTGACGGGATTGGGCTGTTTTCAACTTTTCACGAACGATACGAGCTTGTTCTTCTGCTTCCTGAATCATATCCGGGCCAAAGAATTGTCTTTCCCCGGTCTCTGACCAGTTAAGGGGTGTTCGACATCGTCGTCCATAGAGAACTTCAAAAGGGGCTTTACCCAAGCTAGATTGATAGCTGTTGTTGTAAGCGAATTCGGCAAATGGAAGGCATTTCTCCCAGTCCATTCCGAACGAGATAACAGAGGCTCGAAGCATGTCTTCTAGAATTTGGTTGACGCGTTCCACTTGACCACTTGACTGAGGG
This sequence comes from Triticum aestivum, assembly GCF_018294505.1. Taxonomy (NCBI): domain Eukaryota; kingdom Viridiplantae; phylum Streptophyta; class Magnoliopsida; order Poales; family Poaceae; genus Triticum; species Triticum aestivum. The sequence goes on along the minus strand of NC_057801.1, from coordinate 607,100,032 downwards.
TGGAAAGCGGTGCTAAAGGAGAGACGGGTTCCCATAGCATTTTGGAAAATTTCCCAAAATCGAGAGGTGAAAAGACTTCCTCGATCCGAATTGATTTCCAAAGGAACACCATAGAGAGACACTATTCGGGAGATGTACAAATCTGCCAGCTGACTAGCGGTTATACTCTCACGAACAGGTAAGAAATGAGCTACTTTGGAAAGACGATCGACCACGACGAAAATAGCATTATTCCCTCTTTTGGTCCTGGGAAAACCGGTAATGAAATCCATACCAATTTTATCCCATTTCCATTCAGGAATAGCTAAGGGTTGAAGGGTGCCAGCAGGCCGTTGATGCTCTGCTTTTACACGACGGCAGACGTCGCAATTAGCAATATACTGAGCGATTTCTCTCTTCATCCTAGTCCACCAGAACCTCTGGCATAGGTCCTGATACATCTTAGTACTACCGGGATGAATGGTGAGAGGAGATTCATGAGCTTCCTTAAGGATTAATCGCCTCAGGTTGCGCACCTTGGGAACCACTAGTCGATCCCCGAAGTATACGATTCCTTGATCATTAACGGAGAAACAATTCGCAATTCCTTTTTGAATGTTTCTCTTGATGCGGGAGATTCCCGGATCTACCTTCTGTGCTTTGATAATTTGATCCGTAAGGGTAGGTTTTGCCACCAAGGTGGAGAGAAAACCTTGAGGTACAATGTGAAGGTTAAGCTTCCGAAATTCCTCATGGAGAAGCGGTTGACTTTGTTGTAACATCAGGTTGTTACAATAAGATTTACGACTTAGCGCATCAGCCATGACGTTGGCTTTCCCTGGGGTGTAGGTTATTCCTAAGTCGAAGTCTGTGATCAATTCAACCCAACATCTTTGCCTGAGATTCAGATCCGGTTGGGTGAAGATGTACTTCAGACTTTGGTGATCCGTGAATATTTCGCAACGATTACCGAGGAGGTAATGTCGCCAGGTCTTAAGTGCATAGACTACGGCTGCAAGCTCTAGATCATGAGTAGGATAATTCTCCTCATGTGGGTGCAATTGCCGTGAAGCGTAAGCAATTACGTGTCGATCTTGCATGAGAATGCAACCTAGTCCTTGTCGCGAGGCGTCGCAGTAGATAACAAAGTCCTTGGAGAAGTCTGGCGGTACTAGGACGGGAGCAGAAGTCAGGCGTCTTTTCAGTTCCTGAAAGCTGTGCTCACATTGTGGAGTCCATTCGAACTTCTTATCTTTCTTGAGGAGTTCGGTTAGAGGTTTGGCAACTTTGGAGAAGTTCTCGACAAAGCGACGGCAATAGCTCGCTAAGCCTAGAAAACTCCGAACTTGCTTGACCGATTCAGGTGGAGTCCAATCAAGGACGGCTTGAACTCGCTCAGGGTTAACAGCAATACCTTTACCAGATATTACATGACCCAGATAGGTCACTTCTGATAACCAGAATTCACATTTAGAAAATTTGGCATAAAGGCGATGCTCTCGAAGTTTCTTCAACACTAGCCTTAGATGTTCGGCATGTTCTTCCTCGTTCTTGGAGTAGATGAGTATATCATCGAGATAAACTACGACGAATTTATCCAAATACTCCATGAAGATTGAGTTCATTAACCGAGAAAAAGTGGCTGGAGCGTTGGTTAAACCGAAGGACATGACGGTGTACTCGTATTGGCCATAACGAGTAACAAAGGCCGTTTTAGGAATGTCCCCGTTTCTGATTTTGATTTGATGGTAGCCTAACCTCAAATCCATCTTGGAGAAGACTGAGGATCCAGCGAGCTGATCATACAGATCGTTGATCCTGGGAAGCGGGTATTTGTTCTTGATTGTGACCAAATTGACCGGCCGGTAATCTACAACCATTCGGTCCGTACCATCCTTCTTCTTAACGAATAGGACGGGGCAAGCCCACGGAGATGAGCTAGGTCGGATGAAACCCTTTTTCAAGGATTCATCGAGTTGTTTCTTAAGCTCGGCTAGTTCTAGAGGTGCCATTTTGTAAGGTCTTCTAGCAATCGGAACGGTTCCTGGAATGAGGTCTATTACGAACTCAACATCCCTGTCAGGTGGAACACCTGGCAATTCCTCTGGAAAGACATCCGGAAAGTCACGGACTACCGGAACGTCCTCAAGGTCTGGCAAAGGGCTGGCGTTAAGAGAATATAATTGTCGCTTGGCTATTCGAGTCAAAACATTGACTATCTTCCCCGAAGGATGGGTGAGTTGAACAGTCCTAGAGAAGCAATCAATTTTGGCTTGATGAGCTGACATCCAGTCCATACCCAAAATGATATTAATATCCGAAGATTTAAGGGCTATTAGAGATGCAAGGAAAACAAGTCTGTCGACTTGGATCTCATTTCCATAACTTACCCTAGAGGTCTGCCATCTAGAGCCAGGGGTAGAGATTTCCATAGTGGATGGCAAGTCACAGAATGCAACGTTATGCAAACGAGCATAATTTTCAGATATAAAAGAATGAGAGGCTCCTGTATCGAAAAGAACAGATGCCGGGTGGCAATTAACAAGAAGCGTACCGAGAACGACATTGGGATCTTCTTGAGCTTCTTCGGCAGAGATACAGTTGACATGGCCACGTGAAGCGGTGACCGGTTTGGCATGGAACACCTTCCCTGTCGGCTTGCCACGGCCAACAGCTTTAGCAGATTGATTGGGGTTGGTCTGGGGACACTCACGCATATAGTGACCAGATTCCCCACACTTGAAACAAGTCACGGAACTGGTACGTGGAGGAGCATTATTGGTTGGACCCCCATAGGGCTTGGCTGGAGCAGACTGTTGAGCGGGGCGAGGCGCCTGGAAAGATGGCCTCGGTGTGAACCTGGGTGGCAGGGCGGTGTTGGGTACCCACACGCGGCGCTTCTGAGGACCAGCACCGGATGAGGAACCCGTGTCACGTCCATGCTTGCGTGTTGCGTCATAGTCAGTCTGACCAGTTTCAGCACTGATGGCTTTGTTGACAAGTTTCGAAAAAGATGTGCACTCATGCAAACGGAGGTCGCGACGAAGCTCAGGACTAAGGCCCTTACGGAACCTTGCTTGCTTCTTGGCGTCAGTAGACACTTCCTCAGTTGCATATCGTGCGAGATTACCAAACTCTCTGCTATAGGCATCCACAGAAAGTCGGCCTTGGGTGAAATTGCAAAATTCTTCACGCTTACGGTCCATGAGACCCTCCGGAATATGATGTTCACGGAAAGCCTCGCTGAATTCAGCCCAAGTTGTGACATGGCCCGCTGGGCGCATGGCTCCATAATTTTCCCACCATAGACTGGCGGGGCCTTCAAGATGATATGCGGCAAAGGTGACCTTGTCAGCCTCTGCTACCAGCGCGGAACGCAGTTTATGAGAGATACTGCGAAGCCAGTCATCAGCGTCGAGAGGCTCGACGGAATGGTGGAACGTGGGTGGATGCAATTTGATAAAATCACTGAGTGACACCACGTTAACCCTCTGATGGTGTGCTGTATTCTGTTCAATACGCTCCAACAAACGGTTTGTCTCCCGCTTGTTTCGCTCAGCTTCCATCATAACCTCGGCTAGTGAAGGAGGATGAGGCAGATTTTCATTCCTGGCTTCACTGCCTTCGGCCTGCTCTTGGGAAGCAGGGTTGGCGCGCGTGTTGACCATCCTAGGTGAACAAGACAATGGTTTAATCAGGATGGTAAAATTCCGTCATAGGATACATAATGTAAGGAATAACTCGAAATGCAAGATGATCATCCGTATGACATGGTAGATACAGAAACTGCTTCTTTATTCCATCGTCATACACACCATACAAGTTTAGTACAAGACCAAACAAAGTACTATTACGGTGAAAAGAGGATTACATCTCATCGGAGACATCCCAAGCTCCTATACATTATTTTTCTACATCTCCGGAAGGAGTACAAACTAGGTCATATCCCGCGAGTCACGCAGGACGATAGACGACACAGCTAGTGCGAACTAGTGATTCTACTACTAACTCAGACCGATCCGTAGTAGTCCTCGTAGAAGTCACCTCCATAGCCTGGAAGCTCAACATGTTCATCCGGAAACAGACGATCTCGCGGAGCTTGTGGACCATAGGGACTAGGATGAGGTCGTGGTCCAACAAACGGTGGCCTGCGGGGACCGCGAGGTGGGGTGATGCCTCCTACATCACGCCAAACCATCACGTCTGGCAGAGCGGATCTCACTGGATAGAGATCGCGCATATCTGAATATCCAGCTTGCACCGCCGGTGCGAACCGAGTCAAAGTGGCCCAGTGGTCAGCACGGGTATTGAAGAGCTCTAGCCTTAAGGCCCGATTTTCACGGTCCTTATCCTCGAGCATCTCAGCAGTGGTGCGAGTCCGTGAATCCTCCTGAGTGGAGTCAGCATAGATAGCCTGGAGATACCCTTGTGCTCCCGGAAGTGATCCTGGCATATACCGGAAATCAGAGTCCTGAAATAACCCAGATCTGACTCGCATAATGGTCATCATAGAGTAGGCGGCATCCTGCACAGCCATCTCGATAGTAACCCCGAGTCCATAGGAGCAGTGAAGAGGCTCAGTGGATCCAGGATAAGATGGAAATATCCTGACAGTGCAGAGATACTGGCTTTGATTAAAGTCTCGGAATTGCTCTTCGACCGTGTACTCAGGATACCAGCGGTATCCAGCCTCAGTCATTACCCTGACCAACTTAGCAGTATGGCCGGGTACATCTAGGCATCGAGTTAGGCGAACCACTTGATTGAGGTCGCGAGTGGCCATCTGAAAGCATAATCATAATGCAAAGGCATTAGAATTTCTAGCAAAATTTCGGCAGCATAACAGCTGTAAATGCTCAAAAAGGATATTGAGACATTTGACAAAGGATTTCGTACACACTCAACATCATCATATCAAGTTCTGGAACCATTCTAACAACATAATGTGGTAGTAGAACTGAACTAGGCTTGTAACCATCAAACTTATAAAGTACTACTGATTAGTAACACGTGATCCTGATAGAGAGAATAGATCCTAATTCCTTAACCCCCGGTGGAAGAATGGACTGACTCAGATCAGAAAGTCATAAGGTATAAGGAGTAAAAAGAGCCTTACGTTCCAACCCACAAACAATTCCCCTACATATAACTAAAGAATTTCTAGACTCAACATCGACCAGTTTGGCTTGGAGAACCTACAGGCAGTCCGGCTCTGATGCCAACGCTGTCAGGACCCCGACTCGATGTCACATCGATCTAGCTGGTAACACCCCATATCACTTTGCGGCCTCACGCACGGTATTCCCACGGGTGTCGTCTTACCTTTTTCCCGGGACCGTTTGCGCCTTTTGGCTCACGTATATGATAGTGTCGCTAGCATCCATATGATAAAGAGCCCGGGCTGACATGACTAGTCGTAAACCCAAAGTGGCACAGACTTACAGGGACAGGCATCCATGACCCAGCTTCGAACGTGTCGGTCATCAGCAAGTGGGTCCGGGCTGTAGCACTGGGCTAGCAGGACTCCGGTAAACCGGGCTGTAGCGGGCTAACAGGACTTCGGTACTCAAAGCGTGACATTTCCCCGAAGGGACAGACACAGGAACGAAGAAGGACACATGCCGGCCAGCCTAAGTGTTCCAGAGCAGTAGCAAGCTACCATGGCTCAGCGGTAACACTAGGAGACATTTCCCGGTAAGAGAGGCTACTAAAGATAAACAACTAGATAGTCAGATCCCACACATACCAAGCATTTCAAACATACACACAATATGCTCGATATGTGCAAATACAACGAAGCATCACAACATGACTCTATGACACAAGTACTTTATTTAAGGCTCAGGGAGCCATACATATCATACACACAGGTACGGGTCACACGACCCAACATACAAGTCATACAGTCATACAAGCCAACAGCGGAAGTAACTTGTCTGAGTATAGACAACTAGTAAAATAAAAGAGGCTTGGAAGCCTAACTATACTATGTGGTCCATCACAAGCTCAGGGTCACCACCTGGGTCTTTAGCCTACTCGTTGATGTCAACGTCTACATAGAACCCATCAGAAGGGGTTGCAGCGTCTTCTGTAAAAATGTAGATTATAGCAACATGAGTACAAAGGTACTCAGCAAGACTTACATCAGACCCTACATACATGCATAGTATCAAGAAGGGTTGGTGGAGTTATTGCAGCAAGCCAGCTTTGACTCCTGGCTAGACTATCCTACGATACTCCATTTGAAATAGTTTTGCGCACTCGAGTCCACTATTCACCACTTCAATACACTACCGAGGATCCACCTCCGTCTTCCTACGGAAGAGCCATCCTCGGCACTCACACTTATCTTGAGGCTTTTAATAGTTTCCATTTACTTGTCTATGAACTGTATAGGCAACCAAGTAGTCCTTTACCGCGGACGCGGCTATTCGAATAGATCATGATAACCCTGCAGGGGTGTACTTCTTCATACACGCTCTCACCACTTATCGTCGCTTACACGACATGTACTCGGCAACCTTCAAGCGGAAGCCCAACGTGGGTGTCGGCCACGACCTACCTAATCACCTAAGCCTCCAGTCCAGGTTTATCGCCTATTCAGGTTCCATCCGCAGGGAGTCCGGCCGAGGTTTCCCATATGGCCCCGAACGATGTGAACAGGGTTCCCGAGATACCTAACGGGTATTCGGTACACCGTGCCACGTACCTACCGCATCACAGCCCACCCCTACGGTCAGCGCTGTCCACGGCCTCCAGTAGGCTACAAACACCAGAAACTACTTGCAACTCCTGGACGGAGAACTAGGGTGAATAAGAAGTCGAGAGGGTCCATTGGTTTCGGGCCCAATGCATGGTAGTAGCTGATTCTTAAATCACACATACAGATCTCAGTGCTTAAGGTCGGCTTCAATGAAACAACACACCATGTACTCCTACATGGCCTCTCATCGATACCTTTACCAAATCGTGTTCACCACACCACTCTCATTACCGACATAATCATTTCACTCTAGCCCATCACCCAGATGAACCAGACCTGACACGACTCTAAGCATAGCAGGCATAGCAAGGTAGGAACAACACATACATATGGCTCAATCAACTCCTACACATGCTAGTGGGTTTCATCTAGTTACTGTGGCAATGACAGGTCATGCAGAGGAAATGGGTTCAACTACCGTAACACACAGCAGTTTGAATCGCGTTGTCTTAATGCAGTAAAAGAGAGCAGGAGCGAGAACATGGGATTGTATCGATATGATCAGATGGTTGGTTGCTTGCCTGATGGTTCGTTGCACGGATACGGTTCTTCGTTAGGGTAATCACGGTACTCCTCGGGGACAGATCCTGTCGCAAAGGACATCGATACACAAACATCACCAAACAATATGCAACAATATGATGCATGCATGAAACATGGCAATATGAGTGTGTTGGGCTAATGCAACTAAAACCAGAAGGGTTTGAACAAATTTGAATCAAGGATTCAAATTTCAAATTCAAATATGGCCTTTTAAAGTGCCTTTTCTTGTTCTGATTAAAACATCAACTTAACTTGTTTGATCATGCATGGAAATGGTACAGATGGATAGATTGGATTTTTCTGATCATTTTTCATATATAATTTGTCCAATTTGGAGTTACAGAATAAAAGTTATGAATTTTTGAAGTTTAATTAATATTCTGGAATTTCCTGATTTAATTCAACGCTGTCAGGACCCCGACTCGATGTCACATCGATCTAGCCGGTAACACTTCATATCACTTTGCGGCCTCACGCACGGTATTCCCACGGGTGTCGCCTTACCTTTGCCCGGGACCGTTTGCGCCTTTTGGCTCACGTATATGATAGTGTCGCTAGCATCCATATGATAAAGAGCCCAGGCTGACATGACTAGTTGTAAACCCAAAGTGGCACAGACTTACAGGGACAGGCATCCATGACCCAGCTTCGAACGTGTCGGTCATCAGCAAGTGGGTCCGGGCTGTAGCACTGGGCTAGCAGGACTCCGGTAAACCGGGCTGTAGCGGGCTAACAGGACTCCGGTACTCAAAGCGTGACATTTCCCCGAAGGGACAGACACAGGAACGAAGAAGGACACATGCCGGCCAGCCTAAGTGTTCCAGAGCAGTAGCATGCTACCATGGCTCAGCGGTAACACTAGGAGACATTTCCCGGTAAGAGAGGCTACTAAAGATAAACAACTAGGTAGTCAGATCCCACACATACCAAGCATTTCAATCATACACACAATATGCTCGATATGTGCAAATACAACGAAGCATCACAACATGACTCTACGACACAAGTACTTTTATTTAAGGCTCAGCGAGCCATACATAACATACACACAAAGGTACGGGTCTCACGACCCAACATACAAGTCATACAGTCATACAAGCCAACAGCGGAAGTACTTTGTCTGGGTACAGACAACTAGTAAAATAAAAGAGGCTTGGAAGCCTAACTATACTACGTGGTCCATCACAAGCTCAGGGTCACCACCTGGGTCTTTAACCTACTCGTTGATGTCAACGTCTACATAGAACCCATCAGAAGGGGTTGCAGCGTCTTCTGTAAAAAATGTAGATTATAGCAACATGAGTACAAAGGTACTCAGCAAGACTTACATCAGATCCTACATACATGCATAGTATCAAGAAGGGTTGGTGGAGTTATTGCAGCAAGCCAGCTTTGACTCTTGGCTAGACTATCCTACGATACTCCAACTTGAAAAGGTTTTGCGCACACGAGTCCACTACTCACCACTTCAATACACTACCGAGGATCCACCTCCGTCTTCCTACGGAAGAGCCATCCTCGGCACTCACACTTATCTTGAGGCTTTTAATAGTTTCCATTTACTTGTCTATGAACTGTATAGGCAACCAAGTAGTCCTTTACCGCGGACGCGGCTATTCGAATAGATCATGTTAACCCTGCAGGGGTGTACTTCTTCATACACGCTCTCACCACTTACCGTCGTTTACACGACATGTACTCGGCAACCTTCAAGCGGAAGCCCAACGTGGGTGTCGGCCACGACCTACCTAATCACCTAAGTCTCCAATCCAGGTTTATCGCCTATCCAGGTTCCATCCGCAGGGAGTCCGGCCGAGGTTTCCCATACGGCCCCGAACGATGTGTACAGGGGTCCGTGACACCTAACGGGTGCCCGGTATCCCCGGCCACGTACCTAAGTGTCAGGACCCCGACTCGATGTCACATCGATCTAGCTTGTAACACCTCATATCACTTTGCGGCCTTACGCACGGTATCCCCACGGGTGTTGCCTTACCTTTTCCCGGGACCGTTTGCGCCTTTTGGCTCACGTATATGATAGTGTCGCTAGCATCCATATGATAAGGAGCCCGGGCTGACATGACTAGTTGTAAACCCAAAGTGGCACAGACTTACAGGGACAGGCATCCATGACCCAGCTTCGAACGTGTCGGTCATCAGCAAGTGGGTCCGGGCTGTAGCACTGGGCTAGCAGGACTCCGGTAAACCGGGCTGTAGCGGGCTAACAGGACTCCGGTACTCAATGCGTGACATTTCCCCGAAGGGACAGACACAGGAACAAAGAAGGACACATGCCGGCCAGCCTAAGTGTTCCAGAGCAGTAGCAAGCTACCATGGCTCAGCGGTAACACTAGGAGACATTTCCCGGTAAGAGAGGCTACTAAAGATAAACAACTAGATAGTCAGATCCCACACATACCAAGCATTTCAATCATACACACAATATGCTCGATATGTGCAAATACAACGAAGCATCACAACATGACTCTACGACACAAGTACTTTATTTAAGGCTCAGAGAGCCATACATAACATACACACAAAGGTACGGGTCTCACGACCCAACATACAAGTCATACAATCATACAAGCCAACAGCGGAAGTAACTTGTCTGAGTACAGACAACTAGTAAAATAAAAGAGGCTTGGAAGCCTAACTATACTACGTGGTCCTCCACAAGCTCAGGGTCACCACCTGGGTCTTTAGCCTACTCGTTGATGTCAACGTCTACATAGAACCCATCAGAAGGGGTTGCAGCGTCTTCTGTAAAAATATAGATTATAGCAACATGAGTACAAAGGTACTCAGCAAGACTTACATCAGATCCTACATACATGCATAGTATCAAGAAGGGTTGGTGGAGTTATTGCAGCAAGCCAGCTTTGACTCTTGGCTAGACTATCCTACGATACTCCAACTTGAAATAGTTTTGCGCACACGAGTCCACTATTCACCACTTCAATACACTACCGAGGATCCACCTCCGTCTTCCTACGGAAGAGCCATCCTCGGCACTCACACTTATCTTGAGGCTTTTATCAGTTTCCATTTACTTGTCTATGAACTGTATAGACAACCAAGTAGTCCTTTACCGCGGACGCGGCTATTCGAATAGATCATGTTAACCCTGCAGGGGTGTACTTCTTCATACACGCTCTCACCACTTACCGTCGTTTACACGACATGTACTCGGCAACCTTCAAGCGGAAGCCCAACGTGGGTGTCGGCCACGACCTACCTAATCACCTAAGCCTCCAGTCCAGGTTTATCGCCTATTCAGGTTCCATCCGCAGGGAGTCCGGCCGAGGTTTCCCATACGGCCCCGAACGATGTGAACAGGGTTCCCGAGATACCTAACGGGTATTCGGTACACCCGGACACGTACCTACCGCATCACAGCCCACCCCTACGGTCAGCGCTGTCCACGGCCTCCAGTAGGCTACAAACACCAGAAACTACTTGCAACTCCTGGACGGAGAACTAGGGTGAATAAGAAGTCGAGAGGGTCCATTGGTTTCGGGCCCAATGCATGGTAGTAGCTGATTCTTAAATCACACATACAGATCTCAGTGCTTAAGGTCGGCTTCAATGAAACAACCCACCATGTACTCCTACATGGCCTCTCATCGATACCTTTACCAAATCGTGTTCACCACACCACTCTCATTACCGATATAATCATTTCACTCTAGCCCATCACCCAGATGAACCAGACCTGACACGACTCTAAGCATAGCAGGCATAGCAAGGTAGGAACAACACATACATAGGGCTCAATCAACTCCTACACATGCTAGTGGATTTCATCTAGTTACTGTGGCAATGACAGGTCATGCAGAGGAAATGGGTTCAACTACCGTAGCACACAGCAGTTTGAATCGCGTTGTCTTAATGCAGTAAAAGAGAGCAGGAGCGAGAACATGGGATTGTATCGATATGATCAAATGGTTGGTTGCTTGCCTGATGGTTCGTTGCACGGATACGGTTCTTCGTTAGGGTAGTCACGGTACTCCTCGGGGACAGATCCTGTCGCAAAGGATAACGATACACATGCATCACCAAACAATGTGCAACAATATGATGCATGCATGAAACATGGCAATATGAGTGTGTTGGGCTAATGCAACTAAAGCCAGAAGTGTTTGAGCAAATTTGAATCAAAGATTCAAATTCCAAATTCAAATATGGCCTTTTAAAGTGCCTTTTCTTGTTCTGTTTAAAACATCAATTTAACTTGTTTGATCATGCATGAAAATAGTACAGATGGATAGATTGGATTTTTCTGATCATTTTTCATATATAATTTGTCCAATTTGGAGTTACAGAATAAAAGTTATGAATTTTTTGAAGTTTAATTAATATTCTGGAATTTCCTGATTTAATTTAAATCCAGAAATATCATTTACTGCGTCAGCCTGACGTCACAGTGACATCAGCAGGTCAACAGGGCTGGCTCGGGTCAAACCTGACGTGTGGGGTCCACACGTCAGTGACACAGGGGCTAATCCCGTGTTGACCCGGGCTGGTTAGCTTTGACTAAGCCCTGGGGCCCACTTGTCAGCGTCAGTAGGTGGTGGGTTAGTGGCTAATTAACTGGGCCACGTCAGCTCGCCGGAGTTCTGGCCGGCGGCGACCATCAGTGCGGCGGCGATAGTGGTTTTGGTCGTTTCGGCCACCAAATGAACCGCGGAGGCCACCGGAGTGAAGCTGAGGACGACCCACGGCTCTTGGCGGAGTCCGTTGGGGTCGGGGTGGCCGGAGTTCGGTCGTGCACGGGAACGGTGTTGCAGGGCGTTAGGGGGGGTGTTGGAGCGTGCTACGTGCTCCTAGTGAGATGTGGAGCACGATGGTGAGCTCGGTTGGGCGCTACGGCGACCGTGGCCACGACGGCGACATCGCCGGCGGCGTGAAGCTTTCGGCCGCGGTGGGGCTAGGGCCTAGGGGTCGGGAGAGAGCCGGGAAGAAGGGGGAAACGGTGGCGTAGCTCACGGCGGTTGCAGTGGGCGTCGAAACGGGCTCGGGGACGCGCTGGAGACGGCGAATTCGTCGGCGACGATGATCGGAGCCCGAAGAGGGGAACGGCGACGTGGCGGCGATGCAGGGCTTCCGGGGACTCGTGGAGCGGTGGGGAGGAAGAGGGAGTCGAGGCGGAGCTTCTAAGCTTGTCGGGGGAGCGAGGGATGGTCGGAGGCAGTGGCTAGGGCGAACGGCAGCGACGGTGAGCTTCGGCCGTGAGAGAGAGAGAGCGAGGGAGAGCCGGGGGAGAGTGAGAGGGTGTCGGCGAGGTCGGGGCGACGACCAGAAGACGATCCACGCGGCGCAACGGCGACCAGGGCGATGCAGAGAGGCTGGGTGGTGCGTGGCGAGCTCGGGCGCGCCATGCTCACCTCCCTGCCTGCTCTGGCGAGGGGAAGTAGCTGGCTGGTACGGGCCAGCAAAGTGCTGGGCCGGCTGGGCTGGGCCGCACAGGGAGGAGCTCAGGTAAGCTTCTCCCTTTATTTATTTTCTGTTTTCTGTTTTATTTAATATATCTGCAACTTTGTTGAATTAAATAAAATACCTAGGCAACTCCAAAAATCACCAAACTACTCCTGGTCCATAGTTGGATTATTTCCAACATGAAACATTTTAGCTTGGAGATATTTGAGCATTTAAATATTTTATATAATTTTAAATGCCCAAATTCAAATAGTTATGATTTAATTCAAAAACCCTAGGATGGCCTAGGAAAATGTGCACCACTTTTGGCAGAGGTTCTGAACCAAGGCAAAAATGATGGGCATTTTAGAAGGGCATTTCAGGTTCATTGAAAATTATTTTAGTAAACCCTAGTTGGTTTTCAGAGGGGACTGGGGGTTCTGTCATCCCTATTTCAAGTTTCTGATGAAAGAGTAAACATGATGCAACACTCTAATGCATGACTAGCTAGGGTGTGACAACTGGCTAGATCTGGCTTCGGGCTGCAAATGGGCCCAAATATTGGGCGAACAATTAACGGGCCAGATCTGGCTTCGGGCCGTAAATGGGCCCAAATATTGGGCGAACAATTAACGGGCCAGATCTGGCTTCAGGCCGTAAATGGGCCTTTATTAAGCAGGCCGTTACTGGGCTGGCCCACTAGTACCTGATTAAGTACTACGGGTGTTTGACTGGGCCGGCCTTTTTAACCTATATGGGCCTTTGTTGGGCCCAGCCATGTGTCGACGTATCATAGGCATGTCTCCTCCAATGGACGGGCGACATCTGGCCCACTGCCGAGCTGACAGGTGTTCCCTTCGGCCAATCAGAATTTTACACGTGGAAATTTCCCATTGGTCAGGGCTGTTAACGGGTTATCAGATCCAAAATACGACCCGATAGCGTAATGGTGTTCCGTTACGGTGGATGCCACGTGTCGGTCACCCTTGACGAAATCACTTCTGTGAAGCACGATTTATCGTCATGGAAGTGGACACTTCCGTGATGATAATTTTGGTAATGTCATGGAACATTTCTACGACAACATAGGTATGACTATCTTGATTCTGTCATAAAAACCGTCATGGATGTGCATGCATGACAAAAGACGCGACCTACTGTGACAAACACGTATCATCACGGAAGTGTATTTTTTTGTAGTGTCGGCGAGCGTGGGCAAGCGCCCGAGTTGACGCTGCACCCTGTCCCCTCGCGTTGGAGCCTCTCGTCGATGTTTGCCGCGTGTCCAGAGCGCTCCGGCGGTGACACGTCCCCCCTTGCTCCGGCTATATAAAGCCACCCGACTTGAATCCTGGCCACGCACCACTACACACAACCACCACGAACACGTAGAACTATCGGATTTTGGGTTCCAGCAGACCCTTAAGGTTTGAACTCTGGGGTGCGCACGGAGATCACTCCCCCTACCGGCTCACATCTCGTCGCCTCGCAAAGGATCTAGGCTACACGAAGAACAACACAAGGGACACAAGGTTTATACTAGTTCGGGCCACCATTGTGGTGTAATACCCTACTCTAGTTTGTAGTGTGGTGGATTGCCTCAGGGGCTGATGATGAACAATACAAAGGAAGAACTGCTTCGTGAGGGGAGGAGTTCTTGTGTGGTGGTTCTGGCTAAGGTTCGACTGGTCGATCTGTTCGATCCCCTGCCTTGAGGGCGGCTCTTCCTATTTATACGGCGAGGCCCTGGTCCTCTTCCCAAATATTGAGCGGGAAGGGTTCCAAGAATTGGCCATTTTGAAGGGGAACACCTAGTACACTTATCCTGACTAAAGTTGGTCCTCGCCTGCCAAAGACTCTGATGATGATGCCTTCCTGGGCTCCACGATGACCTCCACCCTGTCGTTCTGCTGGTCTTGGTCTTGTTGCACCGGAATGGTAACCTTTGCCTGATGCCTTGGCCTGTGCTTGCCCCCTTTGCACCAAAGAGGAAACAAGGACACTTCGCAGGCCGGCGCCCGCCTGGCGCCCGCCTGGCTTCGGTCGTCATGGCTTGTGTCACGGGCACCTCGTGAGGTACCCCACCTTGAACTCTCCGCCTCCTCGCGAGCCAGCCTGACGAGGTTGTGCCTGAGGAAGCCCCGTGAGGCTTGGCCCCTCGTGTGGGTCTTGAGCATGTGTTGACGAAGATGGGCCGCACTGGGCCACTCCTTGAGTCACGCTGCAGGCCGTAGGCAGGCAAGTCTGGGTACCTCCGTTCCCAGAACACCGACAGTAGCCCCCGGGCCCTAGGCGCGTCCGGACTTGACTTAGCAGAGAAGCGAAGGGACAAGTGCGAAGCGCCGCGGGCCCCAACAGCCTGTGGCCTTGGGCGACGCATGGCGGTTGATTGGATGTGGGCGTCCCTGTTTCCCCATGCTCCTCATTTTGCGCACGGCTGGGCGGACCCATGGTTGCACACAGTCATCCCCCTTTTCGCCATTCGCGCGTCACCTGCTCTTCCTCCCCCTTGATCTCCAACCTCTGCTTCCAATCCAATCTCAACCTCTCCCCCTTCCTGTCGCCATGGCGCCAACGAAGAAGGGGAAGGGGAAGAAGCCCGCGCCTTCGCCCCGCTCACCGCCGTCGGCGGCTCCTGCCGTCGACCAGTCGATCATACTCAATCTAGAAGCTCTGGACAAGGTCAGCTCTGCCCTTGCCACCATCTTTAACGAGTGCGGGAGGACGATGGTCTGGCTAGCATCTCACTCCTCCTTCGACAGAGTAGTCACCGAGGTCCGATTCTTTGCCGATGCCCTGTGGGCGGGTCTGGTTCCCCCCTTTTCTGATTTCTTCAATGCTGTACTTTCCCATTACCAGATCCATATGATGCACTTGGGTCCCGAATCCATTACTCTCCTTGCCGTTTTCGCCTTTGTTTGCGAGGCGATGGTGGGCATTCCTCCTTCAGTTTCCCTGCTGCACCATTTCTTCTCTTTGCGCCTTAGCGACCCCACTCAATGATCGGGGTGCGTGAGCTTCCTTGCCGCGCCAGAGGCGGCTGCCTTGGGGATTGATTTCAGCCTTCCTCCACATGCTACTGGGTTCCGAGAGCGGTGGCCGTACGTGGATGTCGGAGTGCCCAGCCCCCTGCTCTCGGAGCCAACCTTCCTCGCTATCCCCAACTCGGGCTGGGGCCATGAAATGCTCACGAGCCCCCGGCTCGTCTTCGTCTAGCGTCGCTTCGAGAACTTGGGGGCGCTTAATGTGACGGCACCCAAAGTGGTGAAGGAGTTCCTTCAGAGCCGCATCGCCCCTCTCTAGTGTCACTCCCGCCGGATGTGGGCCTTTGGGGGGCGTGACGACCGTATGAGGCTCCAGAAGGAAGATCTGGCGCCCGAGGTGCTGAGGAAGGTCCTTATGATTCTGACCGGCGATCCTTCCCCAGGCAGCCTTCGTCAAGGGGCCGCCCTATTGTACCTTTGCTCAGGCAGGGTCGACTTTGTGAAGCAGATGCCCAGTTTTGATGAATGGGGGCTGCACTCAGTAGGCCTCACGGGGCCTCGTGAGAACCTAGTTGATGTGGTTGCCCTCCCAGTTTCCCGCAGCGGTCCTTCCTCAAGTGGTGGGGCCGAGAGGCGAGGGCCGCCGGGGGCCGAGGGGGCTGCTGCCGAGATAATGACGCCGCATGGAAATCCTGAGGTGGCACCTCCTGAAGCCCGCCCTGCGGCAGCCGCAGGCGTCGAGCTGCGGCATGCGGCTCGTGTGACCGAGGCTCCCGAGGCCCCGGCCATCCTCCATGAGGCGGCGCCTGGCGGTGTGCTCCAGGGCAATGCCTCCGACGCCGATCACCTCGACGGTTCTTCCTCACTGCAGGCTGACCCTTGTGCCGAGCTCCTAGGTCGCTTCCGTGTAGACTTCTAGGCCCTCCGAAAGAGAAAGGAAGCCTTGGGTGGAGATGATTACCCCTACCAGCTATTGAAGCGCATGAAGTACTTTGCCATTGATGAGTAAGTATTCTCCTTTCTTAGTCCCTTACTTTCCCGCTGCTTCATCTGACCATTGCCTTGCAGGGCCCTCCCTGTCGAGCTCACGGAGGCGGCTGACGAGCCATCCCCTCAGGCTTTGCCCTCTCCGCCAATTCCGAGCGCCCCGAGCTCGAGCACCGCCCTTGCCGCGAGGCCGGTCGGAGTGGTGAGCCGTCCAGCAGAGCATCCTGATTATGCGCGCCTCGTGCCTCTTCTTTGCGAGCTCTCCTGGGGCACAGCCAGCCTGCCCCGAGCTCCTCCTTTGGTCATGGACGGCGACTAGCTGAGGTCAATCTTGCATTCTTCCTTGGGGGACGAACCAGCTCTTGGCCAAGCTTCTGGCGGGGCGTGCCCGGCCTTCGTGAGGGCACCAGCCCCCAGCCCCCTGCCCAGAGAGGGCGTGCCGGTCCGCGGCCCTCCGCGTGCGCCAGGGGCGGAGGATGACACGGAAGACGTGCTCGGGCACGCTCGGGAGCGCTGCGCCCTTCGCCAAGAGTTTCTCCAGAGGGCGGCTGATGCAGTGAGCCAGCTCGGTGCAGAGCTTGCCGGTGAGGATGCGCGGCTTGAGGCCGAAGGCCTGCGCCTTGCTGAGGAGAGGCGCAAGCTGAAGGTAGCCGTTGCCCTCGCGCGTCATCAACATGATCTTGACAATGCGAAGGCCGAAGCGTCGCTGGCGGCATCGCGGAAGGCCTGCTCCCAAGCCGTCGAGGAGGCCCGGGAGGCAGACCGACGGCGCAAGGTTGCAGAGGAGCGTGCGTGGGAGCTCCAGGCCTGGAGCAACTCCCTGGAGCAGCAAGTGGAGCTGCGTCAGGCGGACCTTGTGTCGCTAAAGGGGGCTTCCGTTGACCAGGCGGGGCTCCAGAGACATGAGGAGGCGCTGGCGCTGGAGGCCGCTGAGTGCACCCTTGATCTCGAGCGGTTGGAGACGAGAGAGCGCATGGTGGCACAGGCGGAGGATGATGTCGCCGCGCGGGAAGCCCGAGCCCAAGAAGAGGTTGACCGTCGGGTGGCGGAGGCTCGCTCGAACATTGAGCGCGAGTACGGGGAAAGGCTGGAGCTGATCAGGGTCGAAGCAGAGGGCAGGACAACCGCCCTTAAGGCCGAGCTGGATGAAGTGACACGGCGTGCGGACGCCTCCGGGGCCGCCCTTGTCGTGGCGCAGGCGGGGCTGGCTTCCTCCCGCGCCGAGGTGCTCCTTCTTCATCAGAGGGTTGATGAGGCTGAGGCCGTTGCGCGGTGGAACAAGGATGAGATACGCCAGCGGTAGACCTTGGAGCACGTGCATGGCCCCATGCTCCGCGCGCTCCGGAAAGGGCTAACGCGGCCTTGGGCAGCATCTGTGATGCGGCCGTTGGGGAGCCCCGTGTGATTAACTATGCTGGCAACCTTCGGTTCTTCACAGATGTGGTGACGCAGCTGGAGACTCGGTCGGGCAGGGCCGACAGGCTTGTGGAGGAGAGGAGTCGTGCCCTACTTGGACGTGCTTTCTCTCGTGTCTTCAGTTATCTTCAAGACAGGGACCCCCTCTTTGACTTCGACGCCGCCATCGCACCGGTACCCGTGGCCATCTGGGGCGATCTGGCACACTGGGTGGAAGACAACGTGGATGCCCTCGTCAGGGCCTTCACCAGTGATGATGACGGCGTGGTCGTGGCTGCCGATGAGGGCGGTGCGGTGAATTATCCGGATGCTGATGACGGAGACGTAGCGGGTGATGGCGAGGCCAGCGAAGCCAGTGATGACTCCGGAGGTGCCCCTGAAGATGCATTGGGGGATTTATCTGATTGATCGCGCGTTATTCCTGCTGTTTACGCTGCACGACAGTTCAGGCTTGGCCCTGAAGGTCATAAGAGCATTTTGGGAGGGGGAGCCCCTCGTGTAAAAACTTGCAGTTAGCGTATTTGTAGACATGATGTCGCTTACATGCTTACGCCGAGCGATTGGCCTCGTGATGAGTCAGTTGACTTGTTTACCTTCAACCCACGTGGGTCCTGAGAGAGCCTGTGGGGGACCGCAGTGTCCCAAGTGCCTCCTGAATGAACCCACTGAACCTGTAATGAGAACCTCCTGAGAGGGCGCGGCGACAGCAGTTCGGGCTGCATACATGCTTGGCCTGGCCCGACTCGCGAGGGGCTCGCGAGGGGAGGCAGCTGACACTGGATGGACGCAAAGCGGTAGCCAGAACACGAGAGATTGCTCGAACGAGACTAAACACCCCTTCCACGAACACATGCAAGTCTCAAGCTCAAATCCAACTTAAATTCAAACAGAGGAAATTCGACAACCAAGAGAAAGGAAAAAAAGCAGAAAGGCCGCGTCCGACACCTAGTCTAGTCTTCGACGTCTTCTCACCAGCGTGGAGCTAAGTGCTGCCACTGGGTGTGGGCGGGAGCCCCCGAGGCCTGAGGGCGGCTCTCCGGAGACTCCGGGGCTTGTACAGCCCCACTCATTATTACGTGAGAGTGTCACGGGGTGGCGAGCTTCACAGTCACTGGGCCTTCTTCATAGGTACCGGCCTTGCTTCATATCGCCAGATGAGGGCCCCGCCTTGCGCCACACTCTATTTCCAGCAACGACGGCCCGAGACCGAGGACGCTGCCGATGGGATAGAGCGGTCGCCAACGGTTCCCCCGACGACCACGGGTCCTTTGCCGGGGGCAGGCCCTGGGGCACCTCCCCGGCAGAGGGCCTACCTCCTGAGGATGCCTTGCTCCGAGTGCCGCGGGGTTGAGGCCGGATCTCGGCCCCTCTCCAGCAGCCCCCGGTGCCCTCCTCCTGAGGGGTAGGAAACTGCCGGAATGGGACAGCCATTTGCCGCGGCAACCTGTACCTCCTGTGACCCATGGTTAGCGTAAGCTTGCTCCTGAGAAATTAGCAGTACCCAATAGTTGCTGCCACCAGAGTGGTCGTCGAGGCTCTCCTAGGTTCCTGTCGGTGTACTAAAGTAGGGGTACCTTAGTATCCCGAACTTGTGCACGGGCAGTTGCAGCACCCCGCGGCAAAGGCTTGCTGGGCGACCGCCAAAGACCCTCCAAGGTTCCCTTGGAGCCATTCAAGAACAAAGTATTTAAGATGAAGAGACAAGACCCCGGCAAGAGGAGCTTGCGGGGAAGGCCAACCACGGCACTTCAAGAAACTTGCCGCGATGCACCACACGTCCCGGCAAGATCCGGCGAGCGACAAGCTTCCGGACGCGACAAGACGACGACCCCGGCAAGGTACTTGCCGGGGGCCAGCTGACACCCCATACCCGCGCTCCAGCGCACCCGCCCGCGTGTCGCCATGAGGCTTTCTCAGGGGCGCGTGGCGGGAACCTGTGCAGCCAGGGGTACGCGGTGGCAAGCGGAGATGAAGAGAAGGCCATCGTGGCAAACGGTGGCGCTCCTAACGGTCACTTTTTGCACTGTTTAGGCAACTCAGACAGGCATTCAATGACCTTGTCCCCTGCCGTCAGAGTTAGGTAGGGTGCACTGTGTCCACAGTAGCGGTAGCTGCACCTACCGCATCCTTTTCCATTTTTACCCCTCTCGTCTACGTTGCCACCTGTCGGTGACCCCTTGAGAGTATATAAGGAGGCCCAAGCGCAACGTAGAAGAGGTTCGGCTGATTCGAACATCAGGAACACTCTCACGCTCAGTCTGATAGTGTCCATCGCTCCTGAGCAAGAATTCAATACACACAAACAAGCAGCAGTAGGGTTTTACGCATCCATGCGGCCCGAAGCTGGGTAAAACTGCTCGTGTGTACCGCCTCGATCCGCTCTTTGCTCGACCTCCGCCCTCACCAAATCGAAAGGGGCTCGGTCCGCCGACCCCCATAGGTGTTCGTGGATCAGTTTCCCCGACATCTTTGGCACGCCAAGTAGGGGGCGTCGAGATTGTGCGAACCCGATCCGGCGTGCACGCGAGCTAAATCTTCATCGTCTTCATCGACATGCCACCGAAGAAGAAGGATTCGGAGGCAGCTGTTCCGTCTGCGTCACTTTCACCGCCTCCGGAGCAAACGGGTGGTGGAGTGGACGCCGGCGGAAGAATGGGCGTCGACGAGGGAGCCCTCAGTGCGGCCAAGTCCAAGGACAAGGCGGCATAGACCTCGGCGTCCATGCGCGCACCGCGCCCCTCTCAGGAGGCGCGGAACCAGCAGCGTCATGGAGTTCGCAGCGCCATACGTCCGCTGGGCCAAGATCAAGCTGGTGGTTCTCGTGGCGCTCAAGACCAACATGCACATCAACATGCTGGCTCGACCGAAGTACGGTCGCCTGGACGGGGCACTGCTCCTTCTAACGTGGTTAGGAGTCCGAGCACGCCCCACTCCTCGCACCGTTCACCTCCGCCGCCCACCACTCCAGTAGAAGCCTTGGCGCGAGCTCAACTGCTCCTAGACTATCCTCCGACGGCGGACAAGACCGACGAATGGAGGGCCACTATCCAGAGCCTCATCGGCTTCGCCAACGGCGACACTGCGCGGCAACCAAGCACCTTGCTGCCGCGGCAGGACAGTCGGACGCGAGCCGATGGCAACAAGACCGGGGGAGGTGCGACTTCCATGCACTCTCCACTACGAAGGCCAAAATCGCCGACTCACCGGGTCCACCCCGACAGCGGCTCCACCGTGTCGTTGGACCCACGAGCTCGTCGCGACCAGCGCCAAGTTCTCCATGAACGACAACAAGAAGATGCTCGAACCCGCATCGAGCACCGAAGAGAAGCGCGACGTCAATCCGACAAGCGCGCTAGGCCCTCTGTTGACATGCATGCGCCAGGGGAACCAGGCGATCTGCCGTACGCGGTAGGTTGTCCTGCGTTCACCCGTGAGCTGCGGCAAGTCCAGTGGCCCAGCACAAAGAATTTCAAACCAGACGTACCAGAGAAGTACGACGGCAAGACGCATCCGTCGGAGTTTCTCAGCATCTACACCATCGCGGTGCAGGCTGCCGTGGGATGGGACGACAAGATCCTTGCCAACTACTTCCCGCTGGTACTCAAGCCCAACGTCAGGTTCTGGCTCATGCACTTGCCGGACAATTCCATCTCCTCTTGGGCAGATTTATGCCATCAGTTTGTCGGCGCCTTTACAGGCGGCCACAAGCCTCATGGCCAAGAGAGCGATCTTCATCTGCTCGCCCAGAAGGAAGGAGAGCCACTGCGCAAGTACATTCAGAGATTCAGCCGTGTACAGCACAACATCCCAGACGTCCACCCCGCCGCGATCATCAGCGCGTTCCATCAGAATGTGCGAAACCGAAGGATGAGGGAGGAGATGGCGATGTGTAAGATCAGAGACGTCAGTGAGCTTTACGCCCTGATCGACAAGTGTGCACGCGCTGAAGAGCGGAGGAGGCTCCCCGGAGAGAGTACAGGAGCAGGAGGATCCGACAGTGAGGATGCCGCCCCGGCAAGGAAAGGCCGGCGGCGGAACAATAGAAGGAAAAAGGGCAAGGAAGTGCTAGCTGTCGAGCAGACTGGCAACGGAGGTGGCGCCAAGGAAACTAAGGATGGTGGCTCCGGCAAGGAGGCCGAGCCTGTGGCAGCCGCCGACAAGCAGGACGGCTCCGGCAAGCAGTATTGCAAGATCCACCGCACCAAGGGCCACGATCTCCAGAGTTGCAAGAAAGTTGAGCAGCTCGTTGAGCTGCAGAAAGCTGAATACGAGCGACGCGACAAGGAGAAGGCCCAGGAAAGTGCTGGAGGAGCTGGCAAGAAACGCCCCTGCCGGGGAGGACGCCGCGGCAAGGCCAAGCAGCAGCAAGGAGATAGGCCTCCCCGTGGCCGCGACAAGGATGAAGACGGCGACGATGATGAAGACGTGGATGATGATGAGGCCGATGAGCAGGAATTTCAGAAAGCTACAGAGGTCCTGTGCATTGACGGTGGTGCTTCTCTGCATACTTCGCACCGCCAACTCAAGCAGTGGATGCGGGAGGTTAATGCAGCGGAACCATCCGTAGAGTCACGCAAGCCTCTGAAATGGTCTAGCACGCCTATCATCTTCGACATTGAGGATCATCCTGATCGCGTAACTGCGGTCGGGTGCTTGCCGATGTTGGTTTCACCAACTATCCGCAACCTCAAGGTCACAAAGATGCTAGTTGATGGCGGGGCCGGCTTGAATCTGATCTCCTCCGCGGTCCTTCAGAAACTCCAGATCCCTAACAGCGAGCTCGAAGAGACTGGCACATTCCAAGGAATTAACCCGGGAAGGAGCAAGCCGAAGGGGAAGATCACGCTGCCGGTCACATTTGGCAGCGAGCTGAATTTCAGAACTGAGAGGGTCACATTTGACGTTGCCGATTTTCCATTGCCTTACAATGGGATCCTTGGCCGTCTAGCGCTCGCCAAGTTTATGGCAGCCTCTCACTATGCATACAACATGCTCAAGATTCCAGGCCCGATAAGTGTCATCTCTGTCCCCGGCGACAAGAAGGATGCCCTTATCTGCACCGACAAGATCTACCGGGAAGCAGCAGCCGCAGCTGATCACAACACACTTGCCGCTGAAGCTCCCGGGGGGAAGAAGAAGACAAAGTCCGGCAAGAGCTCTGATGCCCCCTCCGGCAAGCGCACCTCTTCGGAGTGCTGCGCTACCGTCGAGGACGCACCATCGAGCTCCACCGGCAAGTGCAAGAAGACGATGGCAGCTCCACCCGAGACCAAGAAGGTGTCCGCCAAGGAGGACGACACTGGTGGTACCTTCACCATCAGTGCCACGCTTGACCCCAAATAGGAAAGCGCGCTCATTGCTTTCCTGCGGGCGAATGTCGACGTGTTTGCATGGCAACCGTCTGATATCCCCGGTGTTCCCAGGAAAGTAATTGAGCACCACCTAGCCGTTTGTCCTCATGCTCGGCCCGTCAAGCAGAAAGTCAGGAAGCAAGCAGTGGAGCGCCAAGAGTTCATTGCAGAAGAGATCAGGAAATTGGAAGCAACAGGCCTTGTCAGAGGAATGCTCCATCCCACGTGGTTGGCCAATCCTGTAGTCGTGGGCAAGGCGAACGGGAAATGGAGGCTTTGTATAGACTTCACTGATGTCAATAAAGCTTGTCCCAAAGATCCATTTCCCTTGCCGCGCATTGACCAGATTGTTGACTCCACAGCTGGATGTGATTTGCTTTCATTTCTTGATGCATATTCAGGATACCATCAAATCTTCATGGCAGAAGAGGATGAGGAAAAAACCGCGTTTATCACCCCTTGCGGCACATACTGTTTTGTACGGATGCCCTTTGGGTTAAAGAATGCTGGTTCAACATTTGCAAGGGTAGTCCATGTCGCTTTTGAGCCACAGATACACAGAAATGTGGAAGCCTACATGGATGACATAGTGGTCAAGAGCAAGAACAGGGCGACCCTGATTCAAGATTTAGACGAGACATTTGCAAATCTGCGCAAGATCAACCTCAAGCTCAATCCCGAGAAGTGCGTGTTCGGAGTCCCTTCCGGCAAGCTTCTCGGGTTCTTTGTGTCACAGCAGGGGATTGAAGCCAATCCCGACAAGATCAAAGCCATCGAGCAGATTGAAGCACCAAAGCACGTCAAGGATGTACGAAGGCTTGCCGGTTGCGTGGCTGCTCTCAGCAGGTTTATCTCCAGATCTGCTGAGCGCGCCCTGCCATTTTTCAAAATTTTGAAAAACGCAGGTCCAATGAAATGGACTCCGGAAGCGGAGGCTGCGCTGCAGGACTTGAAGAGATACCTGTCCTCCACTCCAACGCTTGTCGCACCTAAGCCGCAAGAGAAGTTGCTGCTATATATAGCGGCAACCAACCAAGTGGTTAGTGCTGCGTTAGTGGCGGAGAGGGAGGCAGATGATGAGCCAGCAACCACGGCAGTTCCATCCAGCGACAAGCAGGGGGCTTCGCCGACAAGCTCTGGTCTGGCAAGCTCTTGTCCCGACAAAGATGGATCTGCGCAGACACACAACGAGATGTAGAAGAAAATGGTGCAGCGCCCAGTTTACTTTGTCAGTTCCCTTCTGCAGGGAGCCAGATCAAGGTACTCTGGAGTGCATAAGTTGCTTTTCAGCCTCCTCATGGCCTCGAGAAAGCTGCGCCATTACTTCCAAGCACATGAGATCACAGTCGTCACTCGCTTTCCGCTGAAAAGGATACTGCAAAATCCAGAAGCAACAGGTAGGATTGTCGAGTGGGCGCTGGAACTGTCAAGCTTTGGCCTCAAGTTTGAGAACACTTCAAGTATCCAAAGCAGAGCATTGGCAGAGTTCATAGCAGAGTGGACGCCAACCCAGACGAAGAAATTCCAGAGATAAGCATCCCCGTCAAAGAGACAAGCAAGGAGTGGCTGATGTACTTTGATGGTGCCTTCTCGCTGCAAGGCGCCGGTGCAGGCGTGCTGCTTGTCGCACCCACCGGAGAGCACCTCAAGTACGTAGTCCAGATGCACTTCCCCAAAGAGCAAGCAACCAACAATACTGCAGAGTATGAAGGATTGCTTGCCGGTCTCAGAATCGCAGCAGACCTTGGGATCAAGAAGCTCATTGTCAGGGGTGACTCACAGCTTGTTGTCCGCCAAGTGAACAAGAATTACCAGAGTCCGTTGATGGAAGCTTATGTTGATGAAGTGAGAAAGCTAGAAGAACACTTTGACGTCCTGCAAATGGAACATGTTCCGCGAGCTCAGAATGACATTGCTGATGGCCTGTCAAAGTGCGCTGCACTAAAGTTGCCTGTGGAACCAGGGATCTTTGTGCTCAAGCTGACTCAACCATCCGTGACACCATCAACTGGACAGAATAAGAAGAGGAAGTTGGTTTCTGGTGACTACTTTCCGGCAGAGCTTCCCAAAGCCGCCGCCAAGAAGGTCCCCAAGATCGACGCCAAGAGTGCTGAGGAGCAGTTTGCTCCGGCAAGCCTTATGGCTTGTTCCGTTGAAGCAGACACTCCGGACAAGTTTTGCTCCGGCAAGCTTGCCAGGGAATGTCATGCTCCGGCCGAACGGCAGGTTCTTGCCGTAGAAGCGGATGTTCCCACAGCAACAGATATGCCTTTAGTCCTTGTTGTCGAGCCACAAGCTCCAGCATGGGCACAGCAGATTGTCCATTTCCTTCAGACAGGAGAGCTTCCCGAAGAGCAAGAAGAAGCGGAAAGAGTAGCCCGACAGTCAAGTATGTACAAGTTTGTCAACAACACACTGTACAGAATAAGACTCAACGGTGTGAAATTGAAGTGCATTCGCCGGGAAGATGGACAACAGCTGTTGGCAGAGATACATGGAGGCATATGTGGTCACCACATAGGCGCAAGGGCACTTGCCGGCAAGGCTTTCCGGCAAGGCTTCTTTTGGCCGACAGCCCTCCAGGATGCAATTGCACAAGTAACCAAGTGTGAAGCGTGCCAGTTCCACTCCAAACAGATACACCAGCCAGCTCAAGCTCTCTAGATGATCCCTTTATCCTGGCCATTTTCGGTCTGGGGGCTCGATATCCTCGGCCCCTTCCCCCGAGCTGTCGGGGGCTTTGAGTACTTGTACATCGCAATCGACAAGTTCACAAAGTGGCCGGAAGTGCAGCCAGTGAGGAAGGTGACAGCACAGTCAGCAGTCAAGTTCTTCAGGTCGATTGTTTGCCGTTTCGGGATCCCTAACAAGATCATCACCGACAACGGCACGCAATTCACGAGCCGCACCTTCATGCAGTACGTCCAAGACCTTGGCGCTAAGGTCTGCTTCGCTTCTGTTGCTCATCCAAGAAGCAACGGTTAAGCAGAGAGGGCAAATGCTGAAGTGCTGCGCGGACTCAAGGCCAGAACTTTGGACAGGCTGCACAAGTGCGGAAAGAACTGGATCGAGGAGCTGCCGGTGGTTCTTTGGTCAATCAGAACAACACCAAATCGAGCCACTGGCCAGACACCTTTCGCTCTAGTCTATGGAGCAGAGGCAGTTCTCCCCATGGAACTCGTATACGGGTCACCTCGAGTGCTCGCTTTTGATGATCTTGAGCAAGAGCAGCTGCGGCAAGACGACGCGCTGCTCCTTGAGGAAGACCGTCTCCAGGCTGCTGTGCGAGCCGCTCGCTACCAGCAAGCTTTGCGTCACTACCATAGCCGTAAAGTTAAAGCTAGGAGCTTCGAGGAAGGCGACCTTGTTCTTCGGCGTGTTCAGTCCGCCAAGAATTCCAACAAGTTGACGCCGAAGTGGGAAGGCCCTTATCGGGTGAAACGAGTCACTAGGCCCGGCGCTGTCCGCCTTGAGACCGAAGATGGCATTCCGGTGAGCAAC
Source organism: Triticum aestivum (assembly GCF_018294505.1). Taxonomy (NCBI): domain Eukaryota; kingdom Viridiplantae; phylum Streptophyta; class Magnoliopsida; order Poales; family Poaceae; genus Triticum; species Triticum aestivum. The sequence continues at coordinate 607,073,090 of NC_057801.1, read as the reverse complement.
TCCTAGAACATAGAACATCTTCGTAAGTTTTACCCGTAGGGCGCGGTTGCCGGAACCTTTTCCGGCAACCACCTTTTGTACAAGTCTTGCCGCTGTTGCATGTAATCCTTTGTACAAAGCCGGGCGTAGACCCCGTGCACCAGTAAAGTTCATGTGCCCCGCACATCTTGTCAGTTTTTTATGCTATAATCCTTTTTCGCATATGTTATCTGACACTTTGTGCAGCACCAGACCCCGGTAAGCGATAGCGAGCCCAAGGCTCCATATCATTACTTTATTTCTCTGTTTCTTTCTTAAAAGAAGGAAGGTTCCCTCGCCCACAAGGTTTACCGGGGGGGGGGGGGGAGGAGAAGATAATGGTGTGGACCAGGCCGTTCAAGAAAGTCTCTCCTTGCCGGGAAGCAGACGACAGAAAAGCTAAGTTGCTAAAGTTTGAGCAATCAGTTTTTTAAGTTTTTGAGTTATTTTCCTTGAACGACCGTGCTTTGTATGGAAAACCTGTGTGCGGAGGAACCAACTCGTAGCTAGTTGCGCCTTTACTTTGTTTCGAGTCCGCTCAACAACTTAAGTGAGATGCTAGCGCCCTTACTTTGCTTCGAGTCCGCTCAGCAACTTAAGTGAGCCGCTAGCGCCCTTACTTTGTTTCGAGTCCGCTCAACAACTTAAGTGAGCTGCTACTAGTTGCGACAAGGTTGCTTGTCGGTAGCGACCCCGCCAGCAGGCTGCTGAAGTTCCGCACTCGGCGCTCGCGGCAAGGGTGCCTGCGCCGGCAAGTTTCCCTAGAAAGCGTAGGGCAGAACCATACAAAGCCAAGAGTCGAGTAAAGGAAGTAACACAGCAATTTTTTGCCTAAGATAGAGTTATATTACAAAAATAACTTGTCGCACCTCTAATAAAGTGTTCCCATGACATGACTGGCAACGACAAGAAAAGAAGAAAACGGACGGCCTAATCTACGCGACCGCCGTCAACCCTTTTGACCTCGTTCACCCTGTCCACAATGGGTGCGACGAGGGCCTTAAGTGCGTCAAGATCAACGTCCGCCGACAGCCTCTTGAGGACGTTGGTGAGGTTGAGGCCCAGATTGCGGAAGGCCACCTTCACCAACACCTTCTCCAGAACTCCGGCACAAATCGAGCGTGACTCGTCGGCCAACTGCTTTGGGATCCGTTCCCGGAGTTGCTGGAGCGCCGCCGCCACGCCTTTGAAGAACAGAGTGAGCTTGGCGCTGGGTTGGAGGTTCTCGTCGGAGGAGTACCCGAAGCCTTCCACCCCCAATTGCACCAGCTCCTCTTCAATGACTGCAGCAACGTTCACGAGGCCCTCCGTCCAGAGCGCCACGGTATCTCTAAGGAGATTCTGGGTTTCGGCGGCCCTCGCCAGCAGCGCATCATTGGCCTTGATATCTTTCTTCAAGTCTGCCTCCCGTTTCCTGGTGCTGTCCAATGTCTCCGTCAAGGTGGCCAGCTTCAGCGTCAGATCTGCATTGGAATCCTTGGCGGCGCTCAGTTCCTTGCCCCTCTCGGCGAGTCGGCCCTGCAGCTCACCGTGGGCAAGGGCGTCCTTCTCGCGCTCCAGCTTGAGCGCGGCAAGCTCTTTGGCACCAACCTTCAAATCAGCTTCTAGCTGCGCCACCTTTGCCTCCAATTCTTTCTTGGCGGCCTTGGCAGCCGCAGCCGCATCCTTTGCCTCTTGGAGCGTCCCGCCGAGTGCCCGTTCGCGCGCAGCAAGCTCCTCTTCATGGCTGTCGAGGTTCACTTTCCGCTGAGTCAGCTCGCCTTCTCGCGCGTACAGCTTCTCGCCCGTGAGCCGCTTCTGCTCTTCACCCTCAGCCTTCTCAAGGAGGAAGGCCTTCCGCTCCTCAGCAAGCTGCTCCCGCTCCTCCGCCAAGGCCCAGAGAGTTTCTTGGCGAAGACCCCGGAGCTCCTCTGCACGCTTCTCTATGTCCACGCTCGCCCTCGCGACAAGCGCTTCCCGGGACTCCAAATTAACTTGGCGGGCGCGGTAAAGCGCCAGCAGCCTCCGTAGCAGCCGCTCCTCCTCAGGCTCACCGCTGCTGCTTCCCAGCGCGTCGACGATCGACAACCCGGCGGAGGCAAGCACCTCCCCATCCAGAGCTTCTCCTTCCATCGGCGCCCTGGAGCTCGACGCCCAGGGGAGCTTGATGAAGATGCCCTCGCCAGCCTTCAGATAGGCGCCGGGCTGGGGCTCCTCGGAGCCTGACGCTGCGGCAGCGGCGGAGGGACCGGCGGTCGGTGTAGTGCCTGACGCTCCTGCGGCCTCAGGGTCGTCAGTGCGATCGCCAGATCCCCCGCCAGCTTCCTCGGCGGCAGCCTTGGCGGCCTCTTCACCGGCAGGCTCATCGGCACCAGCTCCGTCTTCGACAGCCGCGGCATCATCAGTGTTGCCGTGCGCGTCCTCTCCGCCGCCCGCCTCGGTCTCCATCGGATCCACGGAGGGTGGACCTGACGACCGGAGAAGAATGAGAAGTCAAACAAGCACTCAAGAAGAAAAATCAGCAGAAGACTACAAGGAAAGTTTCGGGCAAGAAGGACTACCTGTGCTAGGATCTGCTGTCATGACCTCCACCACCGGGGGATCGTTGGCGCTATCCCTTGCCAGAGACTCCCCCCTTGCCGGAGACTCCTCCCTTGCCGGAGATCGCTTCCTTGCCGGAGAACGCTCCCTTGCCGGGGAGTCCGCCCTTGGCGGCGTAGTCGAAGCAGACGACGAGTCGGAGGAGATCACCATGCCCTCCTGATGAAGCTGTTCTGCTCCTGCACAAACAAACCAGTGATCAGATGTCAACAAAGGAAAAGAGCAACCACGCGCACCCAGAAGCAGAAAGTAAACCATATGCTTACGCTGGGGGCTGCGCTGGGGGCTGCTCTGTGAAGTGATGGCCGGATCCGGCAAGGTGGTCTCGGGCGCGCCTCCTGTCATCGCAGTGGGCTCGTCCTCGATGACCACCACCTGAGCCTTGGCCCTCTTCGCCGCCCTCTGGGCCAGAGTCCTGAAAAAGAAGAGCCCAGGGTGGATCAGATCCGATGCAAGACAAGATCAGCAAGTTGAAGAACTACAAGAACAAGCAAGGGAATCTTACTCTTCTTCTTCTTCCTCCTCGTCGGAGCTGAGCGCGGAGAGGTCGAAGTTCGGCCCACTTCCAGCGCGACGAGGTGGAGGGGTGGGATCCCTTGACCGCTTGGCGGGGGCTGCGGCGCCAGCCCGAGACGGCCCTGCTTCAGTTGTCACTGCGGCGGGAGGCGCTCCCGCGGCAACCGTACTTGCCGCGGTAGAGTGCGTCGCGCAACGCTACGGCTGTTGGCCCACTTGCCGCCCTGCTACGTCGCTGACCCTGCGGAGGCGCCTTCTTGGCTGTGCTGGGGGCTGCGCTACGGGCCCTGCTCGCAGCAAGCTCCTCGGAGATGGCGGGCCGCTCGCACCCTCGGCGGGCTCGTTCGACTCGGCGTCGGGCGCGGCGAGCTCTTCTTCCACTTCGGGCTGCTCCCGCTCGGCAAGACTCATCGCCAACGCTGCGTCCGCTTCCTCCACGGTGAACCCGAATTCACCCGCGGCCGCGGCTGCTGCCGCCTCTTCCGCCCTGGTGGCGATGCGCTCCATCTCTTGATCAGTGGTGTCGCGGGTGAGGAGCTTCTTCTCATCAGCATTGACCGCCACCTCCACTAGGCTATCGAAGAACTGCTGCACGACGTCGCCGGCGGGCTCTTGCCAAGTTGGAGCGATCCCGTGCGAGTCACACAACGGCATCATTGCGCAGATGCGGTCGCGCGAGGAGTTGTTACACAGAGGCACGACGCCTGCCGGCAACCTGAACCACTCGGGATGCTACGGGTTGTGCATGAATATTTCCTTAAGTATACCGTCCAATTCTATGACGGTGAAATTGAAGTTGAGGCCTGGGCGCAACCTCATGATGTCTGCCGGGCCTCCAAATTCCCAGGCGGGTCTCCCCTTCGCCTGTAGAGGGGCGATGCGGCGGCGGAGGAAATCTGCGTCGACAGCTCCTACAGTCAACCCGGCAAGCCTGAGGCGCAAGATCCGGGTGGTGACGATCTTCAACTTGTCATCGTCCGCGGACAGAGCGCTCCAATCATTGCCTCGCACTGCTGGGGCTTGGCGCAGGGCGGTGAACGGCTGCGGGTTCTCCTCTACAACCCAGCACCAGTTTGCTCTCCACTCATCCCACTTGCTGCAGAGCTCCCCCTCCAGATAAGTCTCCTTCTTGCCGGCTCGCGAGATCCAGGCGATCCCCCCGGCAGGGGTTTCCCCTCTCTCGACACGGGGCATGAAGAAATGGCGGAAGAGAGCTATGTTGGGGTGGACTCCGACAAAGATTTCGCATAGATGGGCGAAAACTGCCATGGTCAGAACGCCGTTGGGGGTGAAGTCGAGGAGGTGGAGCCCGTAGGTGTTCATGATATCACAGAAGAAATCAGAGAATGGCGGGCAGAGCCCGCAGTAGAAGAACACGGCAAAGAAAGGGTACCCGCCAACTGGAGCTTCTTGCGAGGTGATGGCGCAGAGTACCTTTGTGCGCGGATGCGCCCGTGTCTCCGTCGACCAGAAGAGATAGTACCACTCCCTCAGATCCTTTGCGGAGAGCTCGGGGAGGAAGGTGGCCCGCTCTTTCCGCAGCGCCTCAAGCCGCTGCGCTTCGGTCGACTTCACAGTTTTCGCGGCCTTCCCCTTTCCGGGCTTCGGAGCCATGGCGGAGGCGGTGGGGGAGATCGACGGTGCTGGTAGTGGCGGCGGCGACGGGAGCGGAGCGCTGCTCTCTTTCGACTTTGGAAGCGGACGGCGACTGAGATTGCAGCAGCAAATGGCGAAGATAGGGGAAATACCCCTGTTTCCCCTGCTTATAAGGAGGAGGGGCGGACGTTGCGCTCTTTCCGAATAAAGAACCACCCACGATCTCCCCCACGACGCCGTGATTGACGCGTGTCGTTGCGGGGGGTGCGGTGGATACGGAGCGAGATTTGGTGTGGACCCAGGCCGCGCGTGCCCGTGCCCTGTTTTGGGCCTGGCCCAACAACGCTCGGCACCGTGTATGGCCCAGGCCCGAGGGCTCCTGTCGGTGTACTAAAGTAGGGGTACCTTAGAATCCCGAACTTGTGCACGAGCAGTTGCAGCACCCCGCGGCAAAGGCTTGCCGGGCGACCGCCAAAGACCCTCCAAGGTTCCCTTGAGCCATTCAAGAACAAAGTATTTAAGATGAAGAGACAAGACCCCGGCAAGAGGAGCTTGCCGGGAAGGCCAACCACGGCACTTCAAGAAACTTGCCGCGATGCACCACACGTCCCGGCAAGATCCGGCGAGCGACAAGCTTCCGGACGTGACAAGACGACGACCCCGGCAAGGTACTTGCCGGGGGCCAGCTGCCACCCCATACCCGCGCTCCAGCGCACCCGCCCGCGTGTCGCCATGACGCTTTCTCAGGGGCGCGTGGCGGGAACCTGTGCAGCCAGGGGTACGCGGTGGCAAGCGGAGATGAAGAGAAGGCCATCGTGGCAAACGGTGGCGCTCCTAACGGTCACTTTTTGCACTGTTTAGGCAACTCAGACAGGCATTCAATGACCTTGTCCCCTGCCGTCAGAGTTAGGTAGGGTGCACTGTGTCCACAGTAGCAGTAGCTGCACCTACCGCATCCTTTTCCATTTTTACCCCTCTCGTCTATGTTGCCACCTGTCGGTGACCCCTTGAGAGTATAAAAGAAGGCCCAAGCGCAACGTAGAAGAGGTTCGGCTGATTCAAACATCAGGAACACTCTCACGCTCAGTCTGATAGCGTCCATCGCTCCTGAGCAAGAATTGAATACACACAAACAAGCAGCAGTAGGGTTTTACGCATCCATGCGGCCCGAAGCTGGGTAAAACTGCTCGTGTGTACCGCCTCGATCCGCTCTTTGCTCGACCTCCGCCCTCACCGAATCGAAAGGGGCTCGGTCCGCCGACCCCCATAGGTGTTCGTGGATCAGTTTCCCCGACAGTTCCCCAAAGAGCTCAGCTTCCGGCGTCTCTTCCCCCCCAGCCTGGGCAAAGGAACGAGCCATGGTCTTCTTCCAGCGCGCGCCCTTGATCTACCATGTGGGGCACATAAGCTTCCAGGGCTGCCGCCCCGAATGCCTCGTCATAGTGCCCCACATGCCAATAATTCCTGCTCGAGGTGCTGCCTTGAGGGTGGTAGCGTGGCGGCCCTCCGGAGACGTTGGTTGTAGTGAATGCCCCTTTGCTGATTGGAGGCAGAGCCGGTACTGCCAGTCACCCGGTGCTGACGGCCAGGCAAGCAGTGGGGAGGCCTTGGGATCCGCTCGGAGCTGCGCGGGCGCGTATGGGGCCTCCGTGCGGTCCGCCTTGGACCTGGGGTGGCAGCTAGGCGCAAAAGGGGTGAGCCCTCGAGGCGGCGGAGCCTAGGAGCTCAGCCACCCGCTCTAGTAGCACGTCGTGGCCGCCCTCCAGCAGCCTGCATCGTAGTAGTTCTTGGGCCACCGTGAGCGCGGCCCTTGAGTTCGCCTGCTCCCGTCGGGTGTATGGCGCTGTGGCTGCGGCGTGGCTTGAAGTCCTTGCTGCCGACCGCACCTGCCGCAGCGTGAGAGCTGGTGACGCCTGGTCGTGTCCCCCGCAGCCCGCAGCGCCCTGTGGACCGCGAGCTGCCTGGGGCACAAGGTTGAGGTCGCTCTGGGCGGGTGGCTCGGTGCGAGCAGGCCAGGCCGCCCAGGGGTCGGGGTTGCCCATTGGGTCGCCGGACATGATGATGACGATGCGACGGAACGCGAGGCGGCGGAAGAAAGATTCCGGCGCACCCCTACCTGGCACGCCAAATGTCGGATTTCGGGTTCTGGCACACCCTTAAGTTTTGAACTCTGGGGTGCGCGCGGAGATCACTCCCCCTACCGGCTCACGTCTCGTCGCCTCGCAAAGGATCTAGGCTACACAAAGAACAACACAAGGGACACAAGGTTTATACTAGTTCGGGCCACAATTGTGGTGTAATACCCTACTCTAGTTTGTGGTGTGGTGGATTGCCTCAGGGGCTGATGATGAACAATACAAAGGAAGAATTGCCTCGCTGGTTCTGGCTAAGGTTCGACTGGTCGATCTGTCTGATCCCCTGCCTTAAGGGCGGCTAGTCCTATTTATAGAGCGAGGCTCTGGTCCTCTTCCCAAATATTGAGCGGGAAGGACGCCAACAATTGGCCATTTTGAAGGGGAATACCTAGTACACTTATCCTGACTAAAGTTGGTCCTCGCCTGCCAAAGACTCTGACGATAACGCCTTCCTGGGCTCCACGATAACCTCCACCCTGTCATTCTGCTGGTCTTGGTCTTGTTGCACCGGAATGGTAACCTTTGCCTGATGCCTTGGCCTCTGCTTGCCCCCTTTGCACCAAAGAGGAAACAAGGACATTGCGCAGGCCGGCGCCCGCCTGGCTTCGTTCGTCATGGCTTGCATCATGGGCACCTCGTGAGGTACCCCGCCTTGAACTCTCTGCCTCCTCGTGAGCCAGCCTGACGAGGCTGCGCCTGAGGAAGCTTCCTGTCGTCCGCCCAACGAGGCTTGGCCCCTCGCGAGGGTCTTGAGCATGTGTTGACGAAGATGGGCCGCACTAGTCCACTCCTTGAGCCACGCTGCAGTCCGTAGGCAGGCAAGTCTGGGTACCCCCGTTCCCAGAACACCGACAAGAACGACTGCAGTTTGGTCGGGCAGGCCTCTGGCCGTCGCCCCTACCCAAGGACTTCGGCGATCCCTGCAGGCCAGCTGCCGCTCTCCAGGGCCTCTCGAGCTCAGGCAACTGATTGGACAGGGCCTTGGTGGTCTGTTGGTGCTGCTTGGAGGCCGCCCAGCCCTCGGAGCTACCTCTCGCCGCCGTCTTCTTCTTCTACGGCAAATCCCGTCCACCACCGAAGCTTGCGAGCTCAACCCCGAGCTGCTCTGTTCACCTCTCGCCAAGCCTCGGGTACATGCAGGTGCGCCGCGAGCCCCGCTTCCAACCTATCCCTCTAGCCTAGCCCCAAACCCCCTCGTCGCCGGCGTGAGCTCCGGCGAAATGCCGCCCCTCCTCTGATCTCGATCCCCCCCTCTCTCTCTCTCTCCAGACTGGTGGGGCGCAGTGTCAGCCTCACCACTCGCGCCCGAAGCGGTACGAGTGGAGGCGCACTTCCATTTTACGTCTTCGACGTCACCCCCCCAGGATTTTCTGTTAATTCAAATTTATTCAGAAATTTGATGAAACTTTGACCAACCATAATTTCTAAACCACAAGTCCAAATGAATTGGTTCTTTTTGCATTGTCTTTGTTACAGAATGCTCTAGCAGCACACCAAAAGGTGGATTTTTCTTGCTGCCTAGAATTGTTGGTGATTTTCAGAATGTGTTTTGACAATTATCTTTGTGGTTTTAATATATTTTCAAAAGGAGGATCTTGCCTTGAAGCTAACCAGGAGGAGTGTAACCCTCCTCTGGACTAACGCAAGCCACTACATCATTTGGATGGTGTTGTTTCAATATCTATGATTTTCTACTTGAATATGAGTCTTTAATTGCATTTAAAATTTGATAAATTAATACGGTTAATTGATAGTTGTTTTATGATGCTTGATATGCTTGTTTTAGCCTCTGGTTGAGTTCATAGAATTGTTTGGCTAAGTAGAGTAAGATTTTGCACTAGATATTTTGTTATGGAAAGTTATGGTAGTTATTTTTGCTAGTAATAGTTTTCAACTAAATGATGAACTAATAAAAATGTTGTTTGTAGAAAAAGATGACTTATAACCAGAGAAGTTTTTGATCTTAGTAGTGTAACTTAGTTATATTGCTTGTTTTGATCCATGCTTAAAAGTTGCTTGCTCTGTGTGATGAGTAGTTGCATGATTTCCGGTATGATGCCCTGTTAGTAATAAAAAGTTTTTCTGAAAGTTAACACTTGATTAAGTTCAACCTAAATATGATGTTGATCACATCATGTTGCCAATGAATCGGGTTTTAATTCAGTGCGACCACATTTACCTAATGGGAAGGTCTTGATTAGTTCCTTTGTTGTGGCTCTCACCGGTGCCTCCCACGAGGGAAGGTAATCGGCGTTCATACCCTGGCCCGGTAGGTAGACTGTAACACCCACGATGCGGCTATATCTCCCACGTGTCGAAGCACGACTTAGAGGCATAACCGCATTGTGGTTTTGTCGCAAGAAGGGTCATCTTCACACAATCCCAAGTAATGAACAAGAATGGGATAAAGAGTTGGCTTACAATCGCCACTTCACACAATGAACATATAATTCATACATCATTCAGAGTACACACATAGTCCGACTACGGATGAAGCCAAAAGAAAACAAGATAACCCAACTGCTAGATCCCCGATCGTCCCAACTTGGGCTCCACTACTGATCAACAAGAAACAAAACATAGCAACGACCAAGGTCTTCGTTGAGCTCCCATCTGAGCTCGGTTGCATCATCTGCATTGGTATCATCGGCACCTGCAACTATTGTGATAGTATCTGGTGAGTCACGAGGACTCAGCAATCTCAAAACCCGCGAGATCAAGACTATTTAAGCTTATGGGTAGGAAGTGGTAAAGTGGTGAGGTTGCAGCAGCGACTAAGCATATATGGTGGCTAACATACGCAAATAAGAGCGAGAAGAGAGCAAACGGAACAGTCGTGAAGCTAGCAATGATCAAGAAGTGATCATGAACTCCTACTTACGTCAAACATAACCCAAAACCGTGTTAGCTTCCCGGACTCCGCCGAAAAGAGACCATCATGGCTACACAGGCGGTTGATGCATTTTAATTCGGATCTGGTGTCAAGTTATCTACAACCGGACATTAACAAATTCCCATCTGCCTCATAACCGCGGGCACGGCTTTCGAAAGTTTATACCCTGCAGGGGTGTCCCAACTTAGCCCATCACAAGCTCTCACGGTCAACAAAGGATATACCTTCTCCCGGGAAGACCCGATCAGACTCGGAATCCCGGTTTACAAGAAATTTCGACAATGGTAAAACAAGACCAGCAAAGCCTCCCGCTGTGCCGACAAATCCCGATAGGAGCTGCACATATCTCGTTCTCAGGGCACACCGGATTGTCCAAACTTCCGGTAGGCCAGCCCAGAGTTGCCCCTGGTGGCCACCGACGACTGACAGGTTGAACCAACACTCACGACGAGCACTGGCCCGGGGGGGGGGGGTAAAATAAAGATGACCCTTGAGTCTGCAGAACCCAATGGAAAAAGGCTTAGGTAGGCAAATGGTAAAACCAAGGTTGGGCCTTGCTGGAGGAGTTTTATTCAAAGCGAACTGTCAAGGGGGTCCCATAAATCACCCAACCGCGTAAGGAACGCAAAATCCGGGAACATAACACTGGTATGACGGAAACTAGGGCGGCAAGAGTGGAACAAAACACCAGGCAAAAGGCCGAGTCTTCCACCCTTTACCAAGTATATAGATGCATTAATTAAATAAGAGATATTGTGATATCCCAACATAATCCTGTCCATCATGGAGCAATCTTCAACTTCACCTGCAACTAACAATGCTATAAGAGGAGCTGAGCAAAGCGGTAACATAGCCAAGCAACGGTTTGCTAGGAAGGGTCAAAAAGGATAGAGGCTGATATGGCAGTATGGGAGGCATGGTAAACAAGTGATAGGTCACGCAGCATAGCGATAGAACGAAGCAACTAGCAAGCAAAGATAGAAGTGATATCGAGGGTAATGGTCATCTTGCCTGAAATCCCGCAAGGAAGAAGAACGAGTCCATGAAGAAGACAAACGAACGTAGTCGAACGAATCCTCACAACTCCGGAACAAAACCGAAGCTAACGGGAGAAGCAAACCGGAAAGAAGCAAACAATATGGTAAACACACAAGCATAATCATGGCATGATGCACAATCAAGTATGATGCATGTCCGGTTTAATGAGGCATGGCATGGCAAAGTGCAACAAACAATACTACAAGTTAAATAGAGCTCAATATGCAACGAGTTGCATATTGACGGAACACCACATCAATTATTTAGTTCTCTCTCGGTTATGTACCCAACAGTATTAAATGTCATTAAACATGGCAAAAGGGGGTGAAGCATATTAAAACTACCTAGCTAGGCAATTTTAAATGAGGCCAGAAACAACAAACAACAATTCCAGAAATCCCCATATGTCATTTAGTAGTATAACGCAAACACAATGTTAAGCATTTAAATGTTGTTATTATGATGCGGATGACATATGCAAGTTATATGCAATTTTATGAAAACGTTGACATGAGCATGTTACGAGGCATTTGACGCCATGGCGGATGGAAAAGGGTGCCACGACGGTGAAACGAAAATGGTGCCACGGCAACATTCCGGTCCCGATAACTTGATTGAGATACCGATGCAAACGAGAAGTGTGCGGATGTGTAAAACACGCAAGAGATGGTGGGGTGATCCCGGATTCCGGGTTCCCACAGGACGGCGGCATGGCAAAAGAGGGGCATCGCAAGGACGATTCGATCACGGTAGGTCATCTCAGTGGCTATACCTTTGAAGCGTGCATTTCGGAGCGGTTCGGGTTCGGTACAATGTAGAGGAAGTAGACGTTCTCGTAGCGGTCGCAGAGGAAGTAGTTGTACACGTTCGTCTCGGAGAGGTACTTTACAAATCCAACATCTTCGGGGAGACGGTAGTGGTTCACGGACGTCGTGGGAAGTAGTGGAAGTAGTTGTACACGGCGACGGCAGTAGTTGTTCAGGGTCTTGGCGGGTCATCGTGTAGCCGTACATGTTCGTCGTGGTACACGGTATCTTGTGAAACTTCACAGTACAATGTGTAGTCGTACACGTGGTCTTTGGCGAAGATGGTCGTACACGCATGTAGATGAACTTGACGGGTCATCAACCTCCTGGTACTTGGCGAAAAGCTGAAGATGGCCTTGGCGTTCCTGGTCGATGAGGGCGAGCGGAGGCGCATCCTCCTCCCTGCTCGAACAAGGCAGAGGCGGGGCATGGGGCTCATTTGGTTCCCGGCCGGGTCCAGGCCGGTGGGACTCCATGGGGCGGCGGCCATGGGAATCAGGCATGGCACGCGGGAGGAGGAGGAGAGGCAGAGGAGGGGCACTCGAGGCAGGGCTGGAACCTACCGGCGAGGTGGAGGCGCAGGGCGGCGGAGCACACGGCCAGACTTGGGGACGGGGACGGCGAGGCGAGGTGGAGCGGCTCCAGGGGCGGCGAGGAGGAGGTCGGGCGCGGGGCCGGCAGGGGCGTCGCGGAGGAGCAGGAGAAGGGGAGGCGAAGGCGCGGGGAGGACATGGGGGCCTGGCGTAGGGTTCGGGCGATGCGCTGCCTGGCGGCGCTCAAAGGGAGCGAGGGGAGAGAAATGGATCGGGTGAGGGGAAGGGGCTGCGAGGGGAGGAGAGCAGGTAGAGATGGGGATCGAGGGAGAGATGCGGGTGAGCGAGAGGGATGGGGGATCGGGCTCCTGGGGTTGCGGCGCTGGAGGGAGGACGAGGGAGAGATGGAGATCAAGCGGAGTCGGGCTAGGGTTAACATGGGGTAGATGGGCTGGCTGGGCCGGCTTGGGTTAGAGCTGGGCCTAAAAGGCCTGGCTGAGCTCTCTTCTCCCTCTCTCTTATTTTCTAAAACAGAAAATAACAAAGGAGAACAGAAGAAGGAAGGAGGTGTTGGGGAAGAAGTTGGACACGCGGATAATTTTCCCGGACTCACAAAAATGTGCTTGTTCCGAGAAAATAGAAAAGGCCATGATTGAGAGATTTAAATCCAAACTCATTTGATTTAAATTCAAATGATTTGAATAGGAAGTGAGGGTTGGGAAGGTCCAAAAATGTTCGGATTTTTGGTGGAGCTCCGGAATATGATGAAAGAAATTATGGGCAAGGTTGGAGACCAAACTTGAAGCAGAAAAGGAACGAAATTATTTTGCAAGTGTGTTTATGGGTGATTCCGAATTAGTGGAATATTTAATATAGCTCGCTAATAATATTGAGAGGCTTTAATATGTTATAAAGAGAAATCACAAGTGAATTCCCTCGATTTAAATGGATCGAAAAATCCATACAATTTATTTAGAAGAGTTTTTTAAAAATTAATGATATGATGGCATGATGACATGATGCAATGCAAGACATGAGATGATGCAATGCAACAAGCAAATAAAACACATGGCGAAACTCGGAATAGCTGGAAGTCTTCTGGGGCGCTGGGCTCGGGGCGTTACAACACTCCACCACTATGAGAGGATCTCGTCCCGAGATCTAGAATGGCACCGGAGAGAAACGGAAGAGGAAGAGAAGAGGTAAAACTAAGTTGCTTCTTTGACGAACGAGTGAAACCACGAACCTTGAGAGGTTGAAAAGTTGAAAGAGAGAACACAATGGAGTTGAACACAATTGAGAGCACTGCGGTAGAAAATAGAAACAAGGAACACCATTTGAACCTTGGAGGTTGCAAGGCTATGAATGACGAGAACAATGGACAAGAACAAATTGGAACCACTCTGGTTGAAACGAGATAAACAAGGAACAAGGAAGAACAAATTCGGACAACACTCCGGTAGAAAAGAGATGCAAGACTTGATACGATGAAAAAGAACTTGAAGAGGTGACGCAACACTCCGGTTAAATGGATAAGCAAGAAAATAACATGATCTTGACAAAACGAGATGATGGGTCAATGAGAGCAACCTCACAAAGCCTCCGAAAGAAAGAATAGAAGATAGATCATTGGAATAACATAATGGAGAAGGAAATGCCAACTTCTGCCACAAATGAGCTTGGAAAGCATCCTTGCAAAGAAGAATTGAATGGAGTTGTTGGAAAATCAACAACGAAAAGCACAAGCTTGTTGTGGGCTTATGGCAAACATCTCAAAATGATGAGGTGACAACCGGCCTCTAATGGAAACAATTGCTTGCTTGAGATCAACAAAGAGATGAAAACTGCTTTAGCCGAGAGGATAGTTAAAAACTTGGATCATTTATAAGCACCAGAATAGCAACATTCCTTAGGGAAGGCTTTTAGGTGCAATATGACACAAGATAACTCCAACAAAGAGATTGATGGATTTAAAATACCTCATTCTTGACAACATGTGAATCGCGAAACAAGAATAGAAATTGTCAAGAATGATATAACACCATCTCAAAAGATAAGGTAGGAGAATTGCACTTTGGAATGCACGATAAAGAATGCTTGAACTCCTCTGAAAAGAATCTCGATGAACACTTCGAGAAGGAATTAAATCCTTGATGAACCATCATGTAGAGCCTCCATGGAGAACTCCGGTAATAAAAGGATGATAGAAAGAAAGAGAAGTTGAAAACACAAGGTGAATCCTTGCAATGATTTAGATGGAGCTTCGCGATGATATAACCGAGAAAACTTGGAACTCCGGAAAAGAAAAGGTGAACATCTTAGAAACGAGAAATGACATGATGAACAACTCTGGAAAGAAGAAACTAGATCACTAGGATGAAACAATAATAAGAATTACGTTATGCGCATCCTTCACCAATTTAAATTGATGACAAGCAACGGATTTGGCATACTACTTATTCTCGTAGAAAGGATTAAGAGAGATCTAGCGCAAACTTGAGAAGGTCTTCAACAACCACCGGTAGGATTGAAACAGCAAAAGAACGAATGAATTGATACGATAACGAAGGAAGAGAAATCTTGAACGAACCACCGTAAGAATTGAAAATGGGAGTAGCAAAAGCACAATTCACCGGGAAGAATTGGAAAACAAATGAAGATACTTGAGGGGATTTAGATATAAGAGAGCGGAGAGATCATGAACTGATTAGAGGATATTTGGACGATGCACCGGAAGAATTCGAGAACGAGAGCTGAAAGCTAAGGCTGAGAATGAATAATTCTGAGATGATTGGCTCCGGAGGATGAACTGAAAAGACTCCTGAATTGTTCCGGATGGGTGAAAAGAATTCTCACAATTGAAAACAATTATGAGGATGGCATGAAGCTAGAACCACGAATCTTCAAGAGAACGGACCAAGATTTAGGAGAAATCCTTCTTCGGTCTTCAAATGTTGAGAATGATGACAAGAACCACCTAAATTGTTGAGGCACTTCGAAACAAATAAGAATAGAAATGATGAACCAACAATGAAAATATTTTGAAAGCGATCTTGGAGAAAGAATATGACTGATGAAAATTCATTCTTACGTCAACCTTGGAAATGAATTTGGGAATGACTCCGAGAAAAATTAGAAGAGTCAGGTAAGATCCTGGGAAAAGACCTGTGGGTTAGGGCCCACTCAAAAGAAACACCGTTGAACGATTGATTGAAAGGGGGGATTGCGCCGGTTGAATTAAATGACTTGAATGAGATAACAACCTCAAAATAACTTGAATGGATTGAGAATGGAAACACGAATTTTCTGAGATAATCTTAAGCACTCCGGATAAGAATAGAGAGAGGTGAACAATTATGAGATGCACCGGCATGGGATAGCATTTTAACGAGGATAAGGATATGATCGACCAAGCTTGAATTGGATCCACCGGAAAAGAAAAAAGAGACAAAGAATAATAAACTTGAAGCTCCGTTAGTATCTTCCTGAGATTCACCGGATAAAAACATTGACGAAAAAGAATGGAGAGACTTCTCACAAATAAAAGGGATACATGATCAAGAAATCTGAGTCCTTGAAGAAAAAGGGTGGGAGGGCGGGAAAACAAAGACAACTTGGGACGGATGAAACAAACACCGTTGAGAAAACTTAGAATTGATCTTGCGGATGGGGAGAATGATGGGATCATCTCGCAGAGAAGCTCACCGGTTGGAAAAGAATTCACATAACCATCTCGATGATCAAGAAGGATTAGTATTCACATAGCAATATGAGAACACCGTTTAGGAAAGGTATAGATTCAACATTTGACTTCGAAGCAACTCGAATACCACAAATAAAACAAAACAAAGGATTTGGCTTGCAGAATAAGCCAGAACAAACATATGATAGAGATTTCGTCCGAAGTTTTTGTGGTGGGGCCCACACGGGCTCGAGTGTACAGCACCATCATGTACAAGGCAGTGCACATGACATACGAAGTGTCCCTGAACCAGCATAGCCAAGGGTTCTTTAAGACACAACGAGACCACTGTAAAAACGATCGTGGAAAGGCGGACCACTAGACGTCGAACCCCAATCTCATATCATGCATCTGTCGAAAAGATATTCTAGGAGCTACTTGAATTCCCACCTATAAAACTCCCGAAACTTTCTAGTTATGCAATCTGGTGTTGGGGATACAGGGGAAGCAATATATCTCACGCAAACTAACAATACCTACATCCAAGCTGTATACATCCGTCAACACATAACCAAGAAACCTTCGGAAATCGTGTACCTCAACCTTCGAAAAGCATCCGTTATACGAGTTATGGCAATACTCACGAACTCCCGCCCCAGTACTGGGTGGCGTCGAGGTTATCTCACCAACAACTGCATAAAAGAGATTTTCGATGTCGGCAAAACTCAGGTATTCCAGAACTGCAACGATAAAATTGTGACGACAACACCTCGGAGCTCAACTCCCCGGGTCAATGCCACATAATAGACAGGAGGCACCAAGAACAATGTTCTCGTCACAAAACCATCGAATAGATTCCAAGATACCCGCGTGATCCTAAAAAAATTTAGTGAAATTTAAGGCGAGGAAAGACAAAACATCTACGTCAGGAGGCCTCACCAGAGCAACGAAGGGACTGAGGAGTAAAAAGAATCCTACTCTCCGATATATATAATCCTAAGACTCAAAACATTTTTTTTTCTAGACTCAACAACGCCAGCAAACAATCAAGCAGGGGGCTCCTAAGTCGGGGATGGCTCTGATTACCAACTTGTAACACCCACGATGGGGCTATATCTCCCATGTGTCGAAGCAGGACTTAGAGGCATAACCGCATTGTGGTTTTGTCGCAAGAGGGGTCATCTTCACACAATCCCAAGTAATGAACAAGAATGGGATAAAGAGTTGGCTTACAATCGCCACTTCACACAATGAACATATAATTCATACATCATTCAGAGTACACACATAGTCCGACTATGGACGAAGCCAAAAGAAAACAAGATAACCCAACTGCTAGATCCCCGATCGTCCCAACTTGGGCTCCACTACTGATCAACAAGAAACAAAACATAGCAACGACCAAGGTCTTCGTTGAGCTCCCATCTGAGCTCGGTTGCATCATCTGCACTGGTATCATTGGCACCTGCAACTGTTGTGATAGTATCTGGTGAGTCACGAGGACTCAGCAATCTCAAAACCCGCGAGATCAAGACTATTTAAGCTTATGGGTAGGAAGTGGTAAAGTGGTGAGGTTGCAGCAGCGACTAAGCATATATGGTGGCTAACATACGCAAATAAGAGCGAGAAGAGAGCAAACGGAACGGTCGTGAAGCTAGCAATGATCAAGAAGTGATCATGAACTCCTACTTACGTCAAACATAACCCAAAACCGTGTTCACTTCCCGGACTCCGCCGAAAAGAGACCATCACGGCTACACACGCGGTTGATGCGTTTTAATTCGGATCTGGTGTCAAGTTATCTACAACCAGACATTAACGAATTCCCATCTGCCTCATAACCGCGGGCACGGCTTTCGAAAGTTTATACCCTGCAGGGGTGTCCCAACTTAGCCCATCACAAGCTCTCACGGTCAATGAAGGATATACCTTCTCCCGAGAAGACCCGATCAGACTCGGAATCCCGGTTTACAAAACATTTCGACAATGGTAAAACAAGACCAGCAAAGCCTCCCGTTGTGCCGACAAATCCCGATAGAAGCTGCACATATCTCGTTCTCAGGGAACACCGGATTGTCCAAACTTCCGGTAGGCCAGCCCAGAGTTGCCCCTGGTGGCCACCGGCGGCTGATAGGTTGGACCAAAACTCACGACGAGCACTGGCCCGGGGGGTAAAATAAAGATGACCCTTGAGTCTGCAGAACCCAAGGGAAAAAGGCTTAGGTAGGCAAATGGTAAAACCAAGGTTGGGCCTTGCTGGAGGAGTTTTATTCAAAGTGAACTGTCAAGGGGGTCCCATAAATCACCCAACCGTGTAAGGAACACAAAATCCAGGAACATAACACCGGTATGACGGAAACTAGGGCGGCAAGAGTGGAACAAAACACCAGGCAAAAGGCCAAGTCTTCCACCCTTTACCAAGTATATAGATGCATTAATTAAATAAGAGATATTGTTTTATCCCAACATAATCTTGTCCATCATGAAGCAATCTTCAACTTCACCTGCAACTAACAACGCTATAAGAGGGGCTGAGCAAAGCGGTAACATAGCCAAGCAACGGTTTGCTAGGAAGGGTCAAAAAGGTTAGATGCTGATATGGCAGTATGGGAGTCATGGTAAACAGGTGATAGGTGACGTAGCATAGCGATAGAACGAAGCAACTAGCAAGCAAAGATAGAAGTGATATCGAGGGTAATGGTCATCTTGCCTGAAATCCCGCAAGGAAGAAGAACGAGTCCATGAAGAAGACAAACGAACGTAGTCGAACGAATCCTCACAACTCCGGAATGAAACCGAAGCTAACGAGAGAAGCAAACCGGAAAGAAGCAAACAATATGGTAAACACACAAGCATAATCATGGCATGATGCACAATCAAGTATGATGCATGTCCGGTTTAATGATGCATGGCATGGCAAAGTGCAACAAACAATACTACAAGTTAAATGGAGCTCAATATGCAACGAGTTGCATATTGACGGAACACCACATCAATTATTTAGTTCTCTCTCGGTTATGTACCCAACAGTATTAAATGTCATTAAACATGGCAAAAGGGGGTGAAGCATATTAAAACTACCTAGCTAGGCAATTTTAAATGAGGCCGGAAACAACAAACACCAATTCCGGAAATTCCCATATGTCATTTGGTAGTATAATGCAAACACAATTTTAAGCGTTTAAATGTTGTTATCATGATGCGGATGACATATGCAAGTTATATGCAATTTTATGAAAACGTTGACATGAGCATGTTATGAGGAATTTGGCGCCATGGCGGAAGGAAAAGGGTGCCACGACGGTGAAACGAAAATGGTGCCATGGCAACATTCCGGTCCCGATAACTTGATTGAGATACCGATGCAAACGAGAAGTGTGCGGATGTGTAGAACACGCAAGAGATGGTGGGGTGATCCCGGATTCCGCGTTCCAACGGGACGGCGGCATGGCAAAAGAGGGGCATCGCAAGGACGATTCGATCACGGTCGGTCATCTCGGTGGTTATACCTTTGAAGCGTGCATTTCGGAGCGGTTCGGGTTCGGTACGATGTAGAGGAAGTAGACATTGTCGTAGCGGTCGTAGAGGAAGTAGTTGTACACATTTGTCTCGGAGAGGTACTTGACGAATCCAACATCTTCGGGGCGACGGTAGTGGTTCACGGACGTCGTGGGAAGTAGTGGAAGTAGTTGTACACGGCGACGGCGGTAGTTGTTCAGGGTCTTGGCGGGTCGTCGTGTAGCCGTACATGTTCGTCGTGGTACACGGTATCTTGTGAAACTTCACGGTACAATGTGTAGTCGTACACGTGGTCTTTGGTGAAGATGGTCGTACACGCATGTAGATGAACTTGACGGGTCATCAACCTCCTGGTACTTGGTGAAAAGCTGAAGATGGCCTTGCGTTCCTGGTCGACGAGGGTGAGCGGAGGCGCATCCTCCTCCCTGCTCGAACAAGGCAAAGGCGGGGCATGGGGCTCATCTGGTTCCCGGCCGGGTCCGGGCCGGTGGGACTCCATGGGGCGGCGGCCATGGGAATCGGGCATGGCGCGCAAGAGGAGGAGCCGAGGCAGAGGAGGGGCACTCGAGGCAGGGCTGTGTCAGGACCCCGACTCAATGCCACATCGATCTAGCATGTAACACCTCATATCGCTTTGCGGCCTCACGCACGGTATCCCCACGGGTGTCGCCTTACCTTTGCCCGGGACCGTTTGCGCCTTTTGGCTCACGTATATGATAGTGTCGCTAGCATCCATATGATAAGGAGCCCGGGCTGACATGACTAGTCGTAAACCCAAAGTGGCACAGACTTACAGGGACAGGCATCCATGACCCAGCTTCGAACGTGTCGGTCATCAGCAAGTGGGTCCGGGCTGTAGCACTGGGCTAGCAGGACTCCGGTAAACCGGGCTGTAGCGGGCTAACAGGACTCCGGTACTCAAAGCGTGACATTTCCCCGAAGGGACAGACACAGGAACGAAGAAGGACACATGCCGGCCAGCCTAAGTGTTCCAGAGCAGTAGCAAGCTACCAGGGCTCAGTGGAAGCACTAGGAGACATTTCCCGGTAAGAGAGGCTACTAAGAATAAACAACTAGATAGCCAGATCCCACACATAGCAATACACATTACACGTACGCATAACATGCAAGTATGTGCTGTACAACATGGCATCACAGCATAACTCAACAACTTATATAGATAAAGGCTCAGAAGAGCCGTCATAGCAATTATTGCAAACAGGGGTCACAAGACCCGTCATACAGAGCATACAAGCAACAAGCGGAAGCATTACATGTCTAGGTACAGACATCTACAAATGAAAAAGGCTGAAGAGCCTGACTAACTACAACATCCGATCAAGATCGTAGCTGAGGTACTAGCTACTAGTCGAAGTCCACAAGAACACTAGTAAGACCGAAGTCTCCGCTGCAAAACATAAATAAAGCAACATGAGTACAAAGGTACTCAGCAAGACTTACATCAGATCCTATCATACATGCATCTGTATCAAGAGATAATGTGGAGTTTAGTTGCAGCAAGCCAGCTTTGACTCTGTGGCTATCCTGTTCTACGACTACCAGAAACTTTGGAGGTGAAACAACGTACACGAGTCCACTAATCACCACACAATACACTACTATGGATTCATCCCCGTCTCCCTACGAGAAGGCCATCCATAGCACTCACACTTGTCTTGAGCATTTTATAGTATCCACTTCAAGTTGTCTATGTACCATGTAAGCATCCAAGAAGTCCATAACCGCGGACCCGGCTATTCGAATAGATCATGTTAACCCTGCAGGGGTGTACTTCTTCACACACGCTCTCGCCACTTACCGCCATGTACACGTCATGTATCTCGGCAACCTTCAAGCGGAAGCCTGGCGAGGGTGTCGGCCACGACCTGACTAACCACACAAGACTCTAGTCCAGGTTTATCACCTATTCGGGTTCCATCCGCAAGGAGATCCGGCCGGGGTGTCGCTCACGGCCCCAAACGATGTGAGCAGGGTTCCCGAGCCCACCAACCGGGTGCCACTCGGTACACCGTGCCACGTGTGCCTAGTCTGTCCCAAGCCCACCCTGCCGGGTGCCACTTGGTAGAAAAATAGCACTACCTACAAACACCAGAAACTAGTTGCGACTCCTGGACAGAGACCAAGTTGGTTAATAAGTCGAGAGGGGCACTTAAGCATTCCAATGTGTGGTAGTATCGAGTCATTGGACAACATACAAAGAACTCAGTGCTTAAGGACGGTTCCAGCGAGACAACCCACCATGTACTCCTACATGGCCTCTCACCGCTACCTTTACCAAATCGTGTTCACACACTTCACTCTCAGCATCAGAACATATCGTGACACTCCAATTCATTCCCAATGAATCAGACCTGACACAACTCTAAGCAATAGCAGGCATAGCATGGTAGGAACACATCAGTGGCTTCAATCAACTCCTACACATGCTAGTGGGTTTCAACTATTTACTGTGGCAATGACAGGTCATGCAGAGGAATGGGTTCAACTACCGCAGCACAAAGTAGCAGATGAATCGTTGTTGTCCTAATGCAATAACTGAGAGCAGGAGCGAGAGAGTAGGGTTTTATCGAAATGAACAAGGGGGGTTGCTTGCCTGGTAAATCAACAAGGGAGGCACTGCTTCACAGACAGGTACTCTGGAACGTCTCCGGAGTAGGACCTATCGAGAAGGAACGGTGCCGGCAATCAATACACAATCATATGCAACAATATGATGCATGAACATGGCATGTAGATGTGATGCTGCTGAGCTAATGCAACTAGTGTTCAATTGGTTTGAAGTCCATTTGAACCAAAGGTTCAAATGCATTTCTAAATTAGGTCTCTTATATATGCCATAATGTGTTTTCTCATATTCAGCATGTATAGGTTGGTTTGTCATGCATGAAACTAGTACAGATGGAAAGATTGCATTTTTCTGATAATTTTTCATATATAAATTATTTCAATCTGAGCTACGGTTGAATTTCTATGAATTTTTGAAGATTAAATCATTTTCTGGATTTTCTGAATTATTTTAATTCCAGAAAATGTATAATTGCGTCAGCATGACGTCATCATTGCATCAGCGGTCAACGCGGCTGTCCAGGTCAAACCTGACGTGTGGGACCCACACGTCAGTGACACTGGGGTTAACAGGGTTAATTAAAAGGTTAGGGGGGGGGTCGGGCCCACTGGTCAGCATCAGGGGGGGGGTTAGTTAACGGTGATTAGCACTAAGCTAATCACCTGACGGGCCGGCCCCACCTGGCAGGGCTCAGGCGATGGGGGCTCGTCGCCGGCGACCTCTGGACGCGGCGGAGTCCGCGCCACAGGCCACGGGGACGGCGTCTGAGAGCACCGGGGTGTAGCCCGGGCTCTCGCGCATCTGGTAGGGGAGGTGGAAGCAGCAGGGGAGGCCGGAGCTCGCCGGAGCGAAGCTCGGGGCGGCGGCCGGAGTTCGGGCGCGAGCGGGATCGGGCTGCGGGGCACGGGGAGGCCACCTGAGGGGCTCGGCGGCACCCTCGTGGCACCAGGAGCGCGAAGGGAGGCTTGGTTTGGGCGGAGGCGGGCTGAGACGGCGACGGCGACAAGGACGGCGGCGGGAGGCTTCGGCCGTGGTGGGAAGCGGCGCTATGGCACGGGAACGGGAGGGAGAAGAGAGGGGAACGGTGGAGGAGCTCACCGCGGATCCAGCGAGCGCGAGGACGAGGTCGGGGATACCCGGAAGCTCCCGAATCAACGGCGAGTACCCACGGCGGCCGGAGGGGAGGATGGCGACGGCGATGGCTCCACGGGATGCCCCGTCTTGCTTGGCTCGACGAGGAGGTAGAGGGGGTCGCGGCGGAGCTCGGGGGCTCTACGGAGGGGCGAGGGGACGGCGGGGAGCGCGTCGGTGACGAGCTGCGGCGGCGGCAGTGCTTCGGGTGAGAGGGAGAGAGAGCAGGGGGAGAGGAGGAGGGCGAGGGAGAGTGAGAGCGGTGCGGGGCAGCTGCGTGGCGACGTTCCGGACGTCCAGGCGTCGAGGGGGAGGACAGGCAGGCAGGTGCCGTGGCGGCACGGCGGTGCGCACGCGCCGGCCACACGCCTCTGGCCTCCTGGCGGGAGGTGGAGGACGACTGGCGCAAACGCTGTCAGGACCCCGACTCGATGTCACATCGATCTAGCCGGTAACACTTCATATCACTTTGCGGCCTCACGCACGGTGTTCCCACGGGTGTCGCCTTACCTTTGCCCGGGACCGTTTGCGCCTTTTGGCTCACGTATATGATAGTGTCGCTAGCATCCATATGATAAAGAGCCCGGGCTGACATGACTAGTCGTAAACCCAAAGTGGCACAGACTTACAGGGACAGGCATCCATGACCCAGCTTTGAACGTGTCGGTCATCAGCAAGTGGGTCCGGGCTGTAGCACTGGGCTAGCAGGACTCCGGTAAACCGGGCTGTAGCGGGCTAACAGGACTCCGGTACTCAAAGCGTGACATTTCCCCGAAGGGACAGACACAGGAACGAAGAAGGACACATGCCGGCCAGCCTAAGTGTTCCAGAGCAGTAGCAAGCTACCAGGGCTCAGTGGAAGCACTAGGAGACATTTCCCGGTAAGAGAGGCTACTAAGAATAAACAACTAGATAGCCAGATCCCACACATAGCAATACACATTACACGTACGCATAACATGCAAGTATGTGCTGTACAACATGGCATCACAGCATAACTCAACAACTTATATAGATAAAGGCTCCGAAGAGCCGCCATAGCAATTATTGCAAACAGGGGTCACAAGACCCGTCATACAGAGCATACAAGCAACAAACGGAAGCATTACATGTCTGGGTACAGACATCTATAAATGAAAAAGGCTGAAGAGCCTGACTATCTACAACATCCGATCAAGATCGTAGCTGAGGTACTAGCTACTAGTCGAAGTCCACGAGAACACTAGTAAGACCGAAGTCTCCGCTGCAAAAAACATAAATAAAGCAACATGAGTACAAAGGTACTCAGCAAGACTTACATCAGATCCTATCATACATGCACTTGTATCAAGAGGGTAACGTGGGGTTTAGTTGCAGCAAGCCAGCTTTGACTCTGTGGCTATCCTGTTCTACGACTACCAGAAACTCTGGAGGTGAAACAACGTACACGAGTCCACTAATCACCATACAATACACTACTATGGATTCATCCCCGTCTCCCTACGGGAAGGCCATCCATAGCACTCACACATGTCTTGAGCATTTTAGAGTATCCACTTCAAGTTGTCTATGTACCATGTAAGCATCCAAGAAGTCCATAACCGCGGACCCGGCTATTCGAATAGATCATGTTAACCCTGCAGGGGTGTACTTCTTCACACACGCTCTCGCCACTTACCGCCATGTACACGTCATGTATCTCGGCAACCTTCAAGCGGAAGCCTGGCGAGGGTGTCGGCCACGACCTGACTAACCACACAAGACTCTAGTCCAGGTTTATCGCCTATTCAGGTTCCATCCGCAAGGAGATCTGGCCGGGGTGTCACTTACGGCCCCAAACGATGTGTACAGGGTTCCCGAGCCCACCAACCGGGTGCCACTCGGTACACCGGGCCACGTGTGCCTAGTCTGTCCCAAGCCCACCCTGCCGGGTGCCACTTGGTAGAAAAATAGCACTACCTACAAACACCAGAAACTAGTTGCGACTCCTGGACAGAGACCAAGTTGGTTAATAAGTCGAGAGGGGTCGAGTTACCGGAACCCAATGTGTGGTAGTATCGGGTCATTGGACAACATACACAGAACTCAGTGCTTAAGGACGGTTCCAGCAAGACAACCCACCATGTACTCCTAAATGGCCTCTCACCGCTACCTTTACCAAATCGTGTTCACACACTTCACTCTCAGCATCAGAACATATCGTGACACTCCAATTCATTCCCAATGAACCAGACCTGACACACTCTAAGCAATAGCAGGCATAGCATGGTAGGAACACATCAGTGGCTTCAATCAACTCCTACACATGCTAGTGGGTTTCAACTATTTACTGTGGCAATGACAGGTCATGCAGAGGAATGGGTTCAACTACCGCAGCACAAAGTAGCAGATGAATCGTTGTTGTCCTAATGCAATAACTGAGAGCAGGAGCGAGAGAGTAGGGTTTTATCGAAATGAACAAGGGGGTTTGCTTGCCTGGTAAAAACAACAGAGGAGGCACTGCTTCACCGACAGGTACTCTGGAACGTCTCCGGAGCAGGACCTATCGAGAAGGAACAGTGCCGGCAATCAAAACACAATCATATGCAACAATATGATGCATGAACATGGCATGTAGATGTGATGCTGTTGAGCTAATGCAACTAGTGTTCAATTAGCTTAAAGTCCATTTGAACCAAAGGTTCAAATGCATTTCTAAATTTAGGTCTCTTATATATGCCATAATGTGTTTTCCCATATTCAGCAGGTATAGGTTGGTTTGTCATGCATGAAACTGGTACAGATGGAAAGGTTGCATTTTTCTGATAATTTTTCATATATAAATTATTTAAATATGAGCTACGGTTGAATTGATATGAATTTTTGAAGTTTAAATCAATTTCTGGATTTTCTGAATTATTTTAATTCCAGAAAATGTATAATTGCGTCAGCATGACGTCATCATTGCATCAGCGGTCAACTGGGCTGGTCCGGGTCAAACCTGACGTGTGGGACCCACACGTCAGTGACAGGGGGTTAACAGGGGTTATTTTAATTTAGTTAAATGGTTAGGGGGGGGGTCGGGCCCACTGGTCAGCGTCAGGGGGGGGTTAGTCAACGGTGATTAGCACTAAGCTAATCACCTGACGGCCGGCCCCACCTGGCAGGGCTCAGGCGACGGGGGCTCATTGCCGGCGACCTCTGGACACGGCGGAGTCCGTGCCACAGGCCACGGGGACGGCGTAGGAGAGCACCGGGGCGTAGCCCGGGCTCTCGCGCATCTGGTAGGGTAGGTGGAAGCAGCGGGGGAGGCCGGAGCTCGCCGGAGCAGAGCTCAGGGCGGCGGCCGGAGCTCGGGCGCGAGCGGGGTCGGGCTGCGGGGCACGGGGAGGCCACCTGAGGGGCTCGGCGGCACCCTCGTGGCACCAGGAGCGCGATGGGAGGCTTAGTTTGGGCGGAGGCGGGCCGAGACGGCGGCGGCGACGTGGACGGCGGCGAGGGGCTTCGGCCGTGGTGGGGAGCGGCGCTACGGCACGGGAATGGGAGGGAGAAGAGAGGGGAACGGCGGCGGGGCTCACCGCGGATCCAGCAAGCGCGAAGGCGAGGCCGGGGATGCCCGGAAGCTCCCGAATTGACGGCGAGTACCCACGGCGGCCGGAGGCGAGGATGGCGACAGCGACGGCTCCACGGGGCTCTCCGGCTTGCGTGGCTCGGCGAGGAGGTAGAGGGGGACGCGGCGGAGCTCGGGGGGCTCTACGGAGGGGCGAGGGGACGGCGGGGAGCGCGTCGGTGGCGAGCTGCGGCGGTGGCGGTGCTTCGGGTGAGAGGGAGAGAGAGCAGGGGAAGAGGAGGAGGGCGAGGGAGAGTGAGAGCGCGGTCGGGGCTGCGTGGCGTCGTCCGGGACGTTCCAGGCGAAGAGGAGGAAGCAGGAGGTGGCCAGGGAAGCAGGAGGTGGAGGCGCGGCGGTGCGCGCGCGTCGGCACGCGCCGTTCCCCTGTCGGGGAGGAAGACGACAGAGGAGGGGCCAGGTGGGCTGGGCCGCCTCCTGGCTGGCCGGCCTGCTGCTGCTGGGCTGCGCAGGGGAGGGGAGGCCCAGGTAAGTCCTCCTTCCTTTTTATTTCTGTTTTTTTCTAATTTTTCTGACATTTGTTTTGATTTAATAAATATATTAAATCATTTAATTTTATTATGCCAATTTTTGCAGGAGCTGGATATATTATTCCAGAGCTCTTTTGTAAATGGCATAATTTTTGGGCCATAATTCATATATATAGAAATATATTCCCAAAGCAAATATTTATCGAATTAATCCAAATAGCCAAAATAAAATGTCCATGAACTCCTAAAAATATTGTTTTGATTTTTATCTCTGTCCAATATTTTTAGAGGGCATCATGAGCATTTTCTTGGACCCTTTTTGGAGAAATTTTTATTTGGGTCATTTTCAAAAATGATTCTGAGGGTTCCTCCAATCCTCATTTCAAATTTAAATGAAATTTAAATATGATGCACAAATGGCTAGCTAGCCTAGGTCATACCAGACTAGGGATGTGACAACTCGCCCCCACTTGAAAGAATCTCGTCCCGAGATTCAGGGGTCGACGGAAAGAAAGCGGGGTACTCCAGTCGAAGACGATCTTCTCGCTCCCAAGTAGCCTCTCTCTCGGAATGATGAGACCACTGAACTTTGAGAAACTTGATGTTCTGACGTCGAGTAACACGCTCTGCTTGATCAAGAATGCAAACCGGGTACTCTCGGTATGTGAGGTTATCCTGGAGATCAAGCGTTTCGTGGTCCACTCCGCGGATAGGATCCGAGAAGCAACGCCTGAGTTGAGAGACGTGGAAGACATCATGAACTCGAGAAAGATGTGGGGGTAGTTCCAATTGGTAGGCAACCTCTCCTCGTTTAGCGAGAATGCGAAAAGGACCAATGTAACGAGGAGCCAACTTGCCCTTGATACCGAAACGATGGGTACCCTTTAAAGGAGTAACCCGAAGGTAAGCTTGGTCGCCAATCTCATAAGTCATATCCTTATGATGACGGTCGTACTGGCTCTTCTGACGAGACTGGGCTGTTTTCAAATTCTCACGAATGATGCGAACTTGCTCTTCTGCCTCCTGGATCATATCCGGTCCAAAGAATTGTCTTTCACCGGTTTCTGACCAGTTCAAAGGTGTTCGACATCTTCGTCCATAGAGAACCTCAAAAGGAGCTTTCTTGAGGCTGGATTGGTAGCTATTGTTATAAGCAAACTCGGCAAAAGGAAGACATTTCTCCCAATCCATACCGAATGAGATAACGCAAGCTCTGAGCATGTCTTCGAGAATTTGATTGACCCGTTCCACCTGACCACTCGACTGAGGGTGGAAAGCAGTGCTGAAGGAAAGATGGGTTCCCATGGCAGTTTGGAAGCTCTCCCAGAAATGAGAAGTGAAAAGACTGCCACGGTCTGAATTAATCTCTAGTGGAACACCATGAAGTGATACTATTCGAGAAATGTATAAGTCAGCAAGCTGACTAGCAGTGATACTCTCTCGAACAGGAAGGAAGTGAGCCACTTTGGAGAGACGATCAATGACTACGAAGATAGCGTTATTCCCTCTTTTGGTCCTGGGAAAGCCGGTGACAAAGTCCATACCAACTTTATCCCATTTCCATTCAGGAATAGCTAAAGGCTGAAGGGTGCCAGCAGGTCTTTGATGCTCTGCCTTAACGCGACGACAAACGTCACATTTAGCAATGAACTCAGCGATTTCTCTCTTCATCCTAGTCCACCAGAACCTCTGGCGTAGGTCCTGATACATCTTAGAGCTACCGGGATGAATTGTGAGAGGAGATTCATGCGCCTCCTTAAGGATCAACTGTCGAAGATGTTGCTTCTTGGGAACCACCAAGCGATTCTCAAAGAAAAACAACACCGCGATCATCCATAGAGAAACATCCACCAACTCCCTTCTTAATGTTCCTCTTGATCCGGGTAATCCCCGTATCATGTTTCTGGGCTTCGATGATAAGATCCACAAGGGTAGGTTTCGCCACCAAGGTAGAAAGGAATCCGCGAGGCGCAATGTGAAGGTTAAGTTTACAGAATTCCTCATGGAGAAGTGGTTGGCCTTGCTGCAACATGAGATTGTTGCAATAGGATTTACGGCTTAGAGCATCAGCCATGACATTGGCTTTGCCTGGGGTGTAGGTAATCCCTAGATCATAGTCTGTGATCAACTCCAACCAACGTCTTTGTGTAAGATTCAAATCTGGTTGGGTGAAGATATACTTGAGACTCTGGTGATCAGTGTAGATCTCGCAACGTTTACCAAGGAGGTAATGTCGCCAAGTCTTGAGTGCATAGACTACGGCTGCAAGCTCTAGATCATGTGTAGGATAATTCTCCTCATGTGGATGCAACTGTCGAGATGCATAGGCAATCACATGACGATCCTGCATAAGAATGCAACCTAGTCCTTGTCGTGAGGCGTCGCAGTAGATAATAAAGTCTTTAGTGAAATCCGGTGACACAAGTATGGGAGCAGAAGTCAGGCGTCTTTTCAGTTCCTGAAAACTGTACTCACACTGTGGGGACCACTCGAACTTTTTATCTTTCTTGAGAAGTTCCGTGAGGGGTTTGGCTACTTTGGAGAAGTTTTCAACAAAGCGGCGACAATAGCTGGCTAGACCAAGGAAACTCCTAACTTGTTTGACTGTCTCAGGTGGAGTCCAATTGAGAACGGCTTGAACTCTCTCGGGATTGACAGCAATGCCCTTACCAGAGATTACGTGGCCTAGATAGGTCACTTCTGGCAACCAAAATTCACACTTGGAGAACTTGGCATAAAGGCGGTGTTCTCTGAGTTTTTCTAAAACAAGTCTAAGATGTTCGGCATGCTCTTCCTCGTTCTTCGAGTAAATAAGAATATCATCGAGGTAAACCACGACAAACTTATCTAAGTACTCCATGAAAATCGAGTTCATCAGGCGGGAAAATGTGGCTGGGGCGTTGGTTAGGCCAAAGGACATGACGGTGTACTCGTACTGGCCATAACGAGTGACAAAAGCTGTCTTGGGAATGTCCCCGTTTCTGATCTTGATTTGATGGTAGCCTAACCTTAAATCCATCTTGGAGAAGACTGAGGATCCAGCGAGCTGATCATACAGGTCGTTGATCCTGGGAAGCGGATACTTGTTCTTTATCGTGACCAAATTAACGGGATGATAATCTACAACCATCCGGTCCGTACCGTCTTTCTTCTTGACGAAGAGGACGGGGCAAGCCCAAGGAGAAGAACTAGGACGGATGAAACCCTTTTGCAAGGACTCATCGAGTTGTTTCTTAAGCTCGGCTAGTTCTAAGGGTGCCATCTTGTAAGGTCTCCGGGAGATTGGAGCTGTTCCTGGGATAAGATCTATGACGAACTCTACATCTCTGTCAGGTGGAACACCTGGCAGTTCCTCTGGAAAGACATCCGGAAAGTCACGGACTACCGGGATATCTTCAAGGTCTGGAAGAGGGCTGGCACTAAGAGAATAGAGTTGACGCTTTGCAACTCTAGTGGAGACGGTGACTATCTTGCCAGATGGGTGTGTAAGCTGAACAGATCTTGTGTAACAATCAATCTTGGCATGATGAGCTGTCATCCAGTCCATACCCAAGATGATGTTAATATCTGAAGACTTGAGGGCTACAAGTGATGCAAGGAATACAAGTCTGTCAACAAGGATTTCGTTACCATGGCTGATTCTGGTGGTCTGCCATCTAGACCCTGGGGTTGGATTTCAAGCGGAGTTGGCATATCACAAAATGACATGTCGTGCAAACGAGCATAACCTTCAGAAATGAAGGAGTGAGATGCTCCAGTATCGAATAGAACTGATGCTGGGTGACAATTGACAAGAAGGGTACCAAGAACGACATCTGGATCATCATGAGCGTCTTTAGCTGAGACGTGATGCACACGTCCACGTTCAGTGGGGGCTGACTTGACACTGATCATCTTGCGTGATGGCTTAATACAGCCAACAGTCTTCTCGGGCTGGGGTGGAGCAAAACTAGTCTGAGAGCAGTCACGTGCATAGTGTCCTGGCTTCCCGCATGTGAAGCAAGTCCCTGAAGTTGGACGGGGACCCGCACTAACAAACGGTCTACCAGTAGGCCTGGGTGGAACATACGACTGAGTTGGAGAAGGCACCACATAGGATGACCTCGGTGTATAACCGGAAGGAAGAGCGGAGTTTGGAACCCAAATCCGGCGCTTCTGGGAACTAGAACCGGAGGAAGATCCCAAATCACGGGTGTGCTTACGAGACTCCTCGTAAGTGAATTGAGATGTCTCTGCATTGATGGCCTTGTTCACAAGGGCTTGGAATGTATCACAATGATGCAGATGAAGATCACGACGCAACTTGGGGTTGAGACCCTTCCGGAACCTAGCTTGCTTCTTGGCGTCCGTGGACACTTCTTCTGTGGCATAGCGGGCAAGGTTCTCGAATTCTCTTCTATAAGCATCAACAGCCATCTTACTCTGGGTGAAACTACAGAACTCTTCTCTCTTGCGATCAATGAGGGCCTGGGGAATGTGATGCTCGCGAAAAGCCTCAGTGAAATCCTTCCAGGTAGGAATCTGGCCAACTGAAAGCATAGCCTCATAGTTCTGCCACCAAAGACTAGCAGGATCTTCTAGGTGATATGTGGCATAAGTGACCTTGTCATCTTCAGCTACGTTCGCAGAACGCAGCTTATGGGTGATGCTACGGAGCCAGTCATCTGCATCGAGTGGCTCGATGGAATGATGAAAAGTAGGCGGGTGCAAGCGAATGAAATCATGAATGGTCACAGATCCCTTGAACTGATGTGCGGTATTCTCCTCGATACGTGCCAACAAACGATTAGACTCACGCTTGTTCCTCTCCATCTCTAGCATGAACTCGGTCAACGAAGGCTGGTCGGGAGGATCCTCATCCCTACCATATCCATGGTTCTGGCTATGAGCAACGGAACTTCGCTTAGCCGATGACATCCTGAGAAACGAAACCAAGGACGGAATCAACATTAACTATAGGCTATAGAATGTAGGACAAGGAGTTAGTATCACTCGAACTCCTTAGGAAAATTCCGGCAGCATAACGGCAGTAAAATGCTCAGAATGAGACATCCTACTAGAAATGGGGTAGTACAACAACTCAACATCACCACTCAAGGTTCTGGGATAGTACTAAACAGACTACACCGGAAATACTCAAAACTGGGATATGACTCTGATCAACCAATCCTATGGGACTACGGAGTAGTAACACGTGATCCTGATAGACGGAAGAGAAAGCCTAGTTCCTTAATCCCGTCGGAAGATAGGATGACTCAGATCAGAAGGTCATGAGGTAAAGGAGTAAAAAGAGCCTTACGTTCCTTCCCACAATCAATTCCCTTACATAACTAAAGATTTTCTAGACTCAACTTCGACCAGTATGGCTTGGTAATCCTACAGGAAGTCAAGCTCTGATACCAAAGCTGTCAGGACCCCGACTCAATGCCACATCGATCTAGCATGTAACACCTCATATCGCTTTGCGGCCTCACGCACGGTATCCCCACGGGTGTCGCCTTACCTTTGCCCGGGACCGTTTGCGCCTTTTGGCTCACGTATATGATAGTGTCGCTAGCATCCATATGATAAGGAGCCCGGGCTGACATGACTAGTCGTAAACCCAAAGTGGCACAGACTTACAGGGATAGGCATCCATGACCCAGCTTCGAACGTGTCGGTCATCAGCAAGTGGGTCCGGGCTGTAGCACTGGGCTAGCAGGACTCCGGTAAACCGGGCTGTAGCGGGCTAACAGGACTCCGGTACTCAAAGCGTGACATTTCCCCGAAGGGACAGACACAGGAACGAAGAAGGACACATGTCGGCCAGCCTAAGTGTTCCAGAGCAGTAGCAAGCTACCAGGGCTCAGTGGAAGCACTAGGAGACATTTCCCGGTAAGAGAGGCTACTAAGAATAAACAACTAGATAGCCAGATCCCACACATAGCAATACACATTACACGTACGCATAACATGCAAGTATGTGTTGTACAACATGGCATCACAGCATAACTCAACAACTTATATAGATAAAGGCTCCGAAGAGCCGCCATAGCAATTATTGCAAACAGGGGTCACAAGACCCGTCATACAGAGCATACAAGCAACAAACGGAAGCATTACATGTCTGGGTACAGACATCTATAAATGAAAAAGGCTGAAGAGCCTGACTATCTACAACATCCGATCAAGATCGTAGCTGAGGTACTAGCTACTAGTCGAAGTCCACGAGAACACTAGTAAGACCGAAGTCTCCGCTGCAAAAAACATAAATAAAGCAACATGAGTACAAAGGTACTCAGCAAGACTTACATCAGATCCTATCATACATGCACTTGTATCAAGAGGGTAACGTGGGGTTTAGTTGCAGCAAGCCAGCTTTGACTCTGTGGCTATCCTGTTCTACGACTACCAGAAACTCTGGAGGTGAAACAACGTACACGAGTCCACTAATCACCATACAATACACTACTATGGATTCATCCCCGTCTCCCTACGGGAAGGCCATCCATAGCACTCACACATGTCTTGAGCATTTTAGAGTATCCACTTCAAGTTGTCTATGTACCATGTAAGCATCCAAGAAGTCCATAACCGCGGACCCGGCTATTCGAATAGATCATGTTAACCCTGCAGGGGTGTACTTCTTCACACACGCTCTCGCCACTTACCGCCATGTACACGTCATGTATCTCGGCAACCTTCAAGCGGAAGCCTGGCGAGGGTGTCGGCCACGACCTGACTAACCACACAAGACTCTAGTCCAGGTTTATCGCCTATTCGGGTTTCATCCGCAAGGAGATCCGGCCGGGGTGTCGCTTACGGCCCCAAACGATGTGAGCAGGGTTCCCGAGCCCACCAACCGGGTGCCACTCGGTACACCGTGCCACGTGTGCCTAGTCTGTCCCAAGCCCACCCTGCCGGGTGCCACTTGGTAGAAAAATAGCACTACCTACAAACACCAGAAACTAGTTGTGACTCCTGGACAGAGATCAAGTTGGTTAATAAGTCGAGAGGGCTTGGAGCGCCCGGAGCCCAATGTGTGGTAGTATCGAGTCATTGGACAACATACACAGAACTCAGGGCTTAAGGACGGTTCCAGTGAGACAACCCACCATGTACTCCTACATGGCCTCTCACCGCTACCTTTACCAAATCGTGTTCACACACTTCACTCTCAGCATCAGTACATATCGTGACACTCCAATTCATTCCCAATGAATCAGACCTGACACAACTCTAAGCAATAGCAGGCATAGCATGGTAGGAACACAACAATGGCTTCAATCAACTCCTACACATGCTAGTGGGTTTCAACTATTTACTGTGGCAATGACAGGTCATGCAGAGGAATGGGTTCAACTACCGCAGCACAAAGTAGCAGATGAATCGTTGTTGTCCTAATGCAATAACTGAGAGCAGGAGCGAGAGAGTAGGGTTTTATCGAAATGAACAAGGGGGTTTGCTTGCCTGGTAAAAACAACAGAGGAGGCACTGCTTCACCGACAGGTACTCTGGAACGTCTCCGGAGCAGGACCTATCGAGAAGGAACAGTGCCGGCAATCAAAACACAATCATATGCAACAATATGATGCATGAACATGGCATGTAGATGTGATGCTGTTGAGCTAATGCAACTAGTGTTCAATTAGCTTAAAGTCCATTTGAACCAAAGGTTCAAATGCATTTCTAAATTAGGTCTCTTATATATGCCATAATGTGTTTTCCCATATTCAGCAGGTATAGGTTGGTTTGTCATGCATGAAACTGGTACAGATGGAAAGGTTGCATTTTTCTGATAATTTTTCATATATAAATTATTTAAATATGAGCTATGGTTGAATTGATATGAATTTTTGAAGTTTAAATCAATTTCTGGATTTTCTGAATTATTTTAATTCCAGAAAATGTATAATTGCATCAGCATGACGTCATCATTGCATCAGCGGTCAACTGGGCTGGTCCGGGTCAAACCTGACGTGTGGGACCCACACGTCAGTGACAGGGGGTTAACAGGGGTTATTTTAATTTAGTTAAATGGTTAGGGGGGGGTCGGGCCCACTGGTCAGCGTCAGGGGGGGGATAGTCAACGGTGATTAGCACTAAGCTAATCACCTGACGGCCGGCCCCACCTGGCAGGGCTTAGGCGACGGGGGCTCGTCGCCGGCGACCTCTGGACACGGCGGAGTCCGCGCCACAGGCCACGGGGACGGCGTAGGAGAGCACCGGGGCGTAGCCCGGGCTCTCGCGCATCTGGTAGGGTAGGTGGAAGCAGCGGGGGAGGCCGGAGCTCGCCGGAGCAGAGCTCAGGGCGGCGGCCGGAGCTCGGGCGCGAGCGGGGTCGGGCTGCGGGGCACGGGGAGGCCACCTGAGGGGCTCGGCGGCACCCTCGTGGCACCAGGAGCGCGATGGGAGGCTTAGTTTGGGCGGAGGCGGGCCGAGACGGCGGCGGCGACGTGGACGGCGGCGAGGGGCTTCGGCCGTGGTGGGGAGCGGCGCTACGGCACGGGAATGGGAGGGAGAAGAGAGGGGAACGGCGGCGGGGCTCACCGCGGATCCAGCGAGCGCGAAGGCGAGGCCGGGGATGCCCGGAAGCTCCCGAATTGACGGCGAGTACCCACGGCGGCCGGAGGCGAGGATGGCGACAGCGACGGCTCCACGGGGCTCTCCGGCTTGCGTGGCTCGGCGAGGAGGTAGAGGGGGTCGCGGCGGAGCTCGGGGGGCTCTACGGAGGGGCGAGGGGACGGCGGGGAGCGCGTCGGTGGCGAGCTGCGGCGGCGGCGGTGCTTCGGGTGAGAGGGAGAGAGAGCAGGGGAAGAGGAGGAGGGCGAGGGAGAGTGAGAGCGCGGTCGGGGCTGCGTGGCGTCGTCCGGGACGTTCCAGGCGAAGAGGAGGAAGCAGGAGGTGGCCAGGGAAGCAGGAGGTGGAGGCGCGGCG
The DNA here is from genome assembly GCF_018294505.1 of Triticum aestivum. Taxonomy (NCBI): domain Eukaryota; kingdom Viridiplantae; phylum Streptophyta; class Magnoliopsida; order Poales; family Poaceae; genus Triticum; species Triticum aestivum. The sequence goes on along the minus strand of NC_057801.1, from coordinate 607,037,084 downwards.
GTGCGCGTGCGTCGGCACGCGCCGTTCCCCTGTCGGGGAGGAAGACGACAGAGGAGGGGCCAGGTGGGCTGGGCCGCCTCCTGGCTGGCCGGCCTGCTGCTGCTGGGCTGCGCAGGGGAGGGGAGGCCCAGGTAAGTCCTCCTTCCTTTTTATTTCTGTTTTTTCTAATTTTTCTGACATTTGTTTTGATTTAATAAATATATTAAATCATTTAATTTTATTATGCCAATTTTTGCAGGAGCTGGATATATTATTCCAGAGCTCTTTTGTAAATGGCATAATTTTTGGGCCATAATTCATATATATAGAAATATATTCCCAAAGCAAATATTTATCGAATTAATCCAAATAGCCAAAATAAAATGTCCATGAACTCCTAAAAATATTGTTTTGATTTTTATCTCTGTCCAATATTTTTAGAGGGCATCATGAGCATTTTCTTGGACCCTTTTTGGAGAAATTTTTATTTGGGTCATTTTCAAAAATGATTCTGAGGGTTCCTCCAATCCTCATTTCAAATTTAAATGAAATTTAAATATGATGCACAAATGGCTAGCTAGCCTAGGTCATACCAGACTAGGGATGTGACAGGCTGGAACCTGCCGGCGAGGTGGAGACGTAGGGCGGCGGAGCACACGGCCAGACTTGGGGACGAGGACGGCGAGGCGAGGTGGAGCGGCTCCAGGGGCGGCGAGGAGGAGGTCGGGCGCGGGGCCGGCAGGGGCTTTGCCGAGGAGCAGGAGAAGGGGAGGCGAAGGCGCGGGGAGGACATGGGGGCCTGGCGCTGGGTTCGGGCGATGCGCTGCCTGGCGGTGCTCAAAGGGAGCGAGGGGAAAGAAATGGATCGGGTGAGGGGAAGGGGCTGCAAGGGGAGGAGAGCAGGGAGAGATGGGGATCGAGGGAGAGATGCGGGTGAGCGAGAGGGATGGGGGATCGGGCTCCTGGGGTTGCGGCGCTGGAGGGAGGACGAGGGAGAGATGGAGATCGAGCGGAGTCGGGCTAGTTGTAACAGGGGGTAGATGGGCTGGCTGGGCCGGCTTGGGTTAGAGCTGGGCCTAAAAGGCCTGGCTGAGCTCTCTTCTCCCTCTCTCTTATTTTCTAAAACAGAAAATAACAAAGAAGAAAAGAAGAAGGAAGGAGGTGTTGGGGAAGAAGTTGGACACGCGGATAATTTTCCTAGACTCACAAAAATGTGCTTGTTCCGAGAAAATAGAAAAGGCCATGATTGAGAGATTTAAATCCAAACTCATTTGATTTAAATTCAAATGATTTGAATAGGAAGTGAGGGTTGGGAAGGTCCAAAAATGTTCGGATTTTTGGTGGAGCTCCGGAATATGATGAAAGAAATTATGGGCAAGGTTGGAGACCAAACTTGAAGCAGAAAAGGAACGAAATTATTTTGCAAGTGTGTTTATGGGTGATTCCGAATTAGTGGAATATTTAATATAGCTCGCTAATAATATTGAGAGGCTTTAATATGTTATAAAGAGAAATCACAAGTGAATTCCCTCGATTTAAATGGATCAAAAATTCCATACAATTTATTTAGAAGAGTTTTTTTAAAATTAATGATATGATGGCATGATGACACGATGCAATGCAAGAGATGACATGATGCAATGCAACAAGCAAATAAAACACACGGCGAAACTCGGAATAGCTGGAAGTCTTCTGGGGCGCCGGGCTCGGGGCGTTACATAGACATAACCTTGTGTGCTTGCTTGTTTTTATAGTACATTGTCCCTGTTTGGGGCCGTTTTGCCATGACGATGGCCGTTGGTGTCTTTGGTAGACACGGGGCCACCCAAGATCTAGCCCTGAGAGGGAGATGGTTGGAGTGGCCGGGGAGAGTGCATGGCAAAGGGAGGGTTTGGAGTACTTTGGTCCACCCGAATGGGAGTACGAGGCCAGGTATTCCGTAGTGTGGGTAAAGTGCGCTACCTCTGCAGAGTGTATTTAATCTATCGATTGCCGCGCCCTCGGTTATGGGCAAGACTCGGGAGTAAGTCACACCATGGATCAACTTTTATAATTAATCTTGCAAACTAGTAATTGTTGTGATGCATTGTTTCGTGGTGAACCTTGAACACTTGAGGTGTTCATGAGTGATTGGTTTCAGGAGTGACCCCGGTGTGGTCACCATTTGGTTACGAGGTAACCGTCTGGTAAGCGAGTCTGTGTGACTCGGTGCACTGTTTGGTTGCTCTGCATAGCTTTGCATTTGTAGTAATTTCTTGCATAATTTAACTTGATTAATTATCATGATATTGTCTGTCATCGTGCTTATGTCTGTTGTGAGCTTGCAAGTACATTCAATTCACTGACCTGGCGTGTCATGCCAGTTTTCAGGCAAGCTGGTTCGCATCGGAGTGCATCTCGTGTCTAGGTCGTGTCCACGTCGGTGTCCCTGTGCCCTGGAGTTCTGCTATGTCGTTCTTCTGCTACTGTGTAGTTTCATGTGATCGAGGCCACATCCATGTTCATTACGTAATGTACATACTGTCCTGCAGCACTATGTGTGCCGCTTGGCCTCGAACTTTGATGTAATATCAGACCTTTGTACCACGCTAGTGTCAATAAAGCAGTTATTTTTCTACCATGTTGTTGTGTATTGCCAGAAGACTCAATCTCTGGGCTGGCAATGCAGGGTAAACCAGTTGCTCTGAGCCGGGGTGCCACAACGCTTGGTATCAGAGCTACGCTGATTGTAGGACACGCTAGACCGGTAGTGCGTTAGTAAAACGGTAGATAGTTTTGTTTGAGTGTCGGTAGACATAGGAATTGGTTGTTGCATTGCATGCATGACTTATTGTTGTTATTACTAACCGTATGGTTTGTGAGTGTAGATGGCACCAGTACCGATCTTGTACCATTCTGAGCCAGCCCCGTGCACATCGCCGCACCTGCTTCAGAACGTGTGGCGACAACTCTATCCAGAGGGTACTGATCCAGAGTGTCGGGTGTATCGCGAGCATCTGGTAGGTATAGTGTATGAGTATTATGCTGAGGTCACTCTACTCCACAGTTCCCCATCCGGCGCTTACACTTGTTCATCTAAGGGTGGTCTTGCTTCTATGCCATCTCAGGCGGTTCAGTTTGCTGCTAGCGAGGCTCTTGTAGACTTGCGCTACAATGAGGTTCGCATGCACTCTCACTGCTACTCGTATAAGGAACCCTCTTCCCACTGTCATCTAAACTTTTGCTCCTCCCACCTCCGTTCCTAAGACGACCTCGCAGGGTACCGTTAACCCTTTGATGGTGAACCCTTGCAGCGCTCCTGCTACATGGTCTTCTCTTGTCGCTACTCCTGCCGCTCCTATGCTTAGATCCCATCCCCCGCCTGCCCTTGAGGGAGAGCCCTCAAGGCAGCGCCAGCACACCTCTCTTCACCCAGAGGTCTCTACTATCAGTTCAGGATCTGGGTCCGGCTTAGGAGATGAGCCTACAACAGCACCATCCGAGCAGTAGATCGTTAGAGTATCGTGGTAGTCATGAGCATGATGTATGGCTGTAATCGCATTTTTCATGATGCGTAGTTTCATGTACGAGGGTAGTAGACCCACTGCAATGTTTATTTTCATGTTGGGACTATGTATAATTATGTTGGGATTTTTTCGACTTGGTTTTATTCGCTGCTTTCTTCCAGGATTTGTCATTGGTTTTTTTCCATTTTGGAATTTTCTCATCATGGGTGCTATGTATTGGGAAAACAAAAAATAGGATGCCACGTGGAGGCAGCAGCAATCAAGCTGGTGAGGATGTCCCTATCTGTCGTTCTGCAAGACAAGCAGGACATTCCCCTGAACCATACCAGCCACCTCCGCCTCTACCACTACAACCGCCTTCCACCGAGCAAATCCTGCGAATGTTTGAAGAAAGAAGGAGCAATGATCTGCTGGAAATACTGAAAAGTGTGCAAGTTATGGTTGGGCAGAATGGAAACTAGAATGGCCATCATTCCAAGCTATCAGATTTTCAGCGAACCAAGCCTCCCAGTTTCAGCCATGCTACTGATCCTTTGGATGCCGACGACTGGCTAAGGACTATTGAAAGAAAACTGGAAATTGCTCGCACCGACGACGGTGACAAGGTTCCCTTTGAAATGCATTATCTCGAAGGAGCTGCCGCTATATGGTGGAATAATGCCAAAGCAATATGGCCTGCCGACGAGGAAATTTCTTGGACAAAATTCAAGGATCACTTCCGCAAATATCATATTCCCACCAGAGTCATGAAGATCAAGCAACGCAAATTTCTTGCCCTCACTCAAGGCAGCATGTCCGTCGCCGAGTATCTGAATAAATTCAACCATCTAGCCCGCTACTCTCTCCATGATGTGGCCACCGAAGAGCGGAAGATTGACCGATTCTTGGAGGCTTACATCAACATCTTCGGTGCACTCTCAGTATGTTCGATTTCCCGAACTTCCTGACTCTGGTGAACAAGGCCCTAATCGCCGAGAGGGAACACAAGCTCATGCACGACAACAAGCCAGCTGCTAATAACCACAAGCGCAAATTCGAGCCCAAGAAGGATATGCAACCAGTGCAAAAGGCTCGTACATGGCAACAAACTCAGGTGGAGTACAAACCCAATTGGCAGCAAAACGTCAACAAGACTACTACACAAGTTAAGAATCTCGTGACCAGCCCGGTGCGCGTCGATTGCCAGCGCAACAATTCGTGCTTCAGTTGTGGTCAAACCGGACACTACGCCCGACAGTGTCCCAAGAACACCAAGCACGTCGCTCCATTTCAGCCGCAAGTTAACTACATGGAGCAGTATTCCGCCCCCGATATAATCCAAGGGCAAGTTCATCGCATCTCCTCAGACGAAGCCCAAGAGGACCCAGAAGTCGTCATTGGTATGTTTCTCGTAAACGACATACCCGCCGTAATTTTATTTGACTCTGGGGCTTCCCACTCTTTTATTTCGCGGAGTTTTGCTTCCCAAAACAATTTTTCTTGCTCGATTTTGGGAAAGCACATGCTGGTACAATCCCTGGGATCCATGCTCAGAAGTAATCTCGTCTGCCGAAATTTGGAGATTGACATCAAGGGTGTCAAGTTTCCAACATCATTGATAATCATCGATTCCAACAAATTGGATGTCATTCTGGGCATGAATCGGTTAACCCAATACCAAGTCTGCATCAGCTGCGCGACCAGAGAAGTTACCCTGAAAAATATGGAAGGTCGCACCACCAATTTTTATGCCCGCAAGCGCATCCCCACGAAGGATATGGTTTTCACAGCCATGGAAGAAGAGGTGGAATTAATCCCAGTGGTCAGCGAGTATCCAGATGTATTTCCTAAAGAATTACCCGGCATGCCACCAGACCGAGAATTGGAGTTCGCTATTGACCTAGGGCCATGAACCACCCCGATACATAAGAAATATTATCGGATGCCCTCCTCAGAATTGGTGGAATTGAAGAAGCAACTGGATGACATGCTGCAAAAAGGATACATTCGTCCCAACTCTTCACCATGGGGATCACCAGCAATCTTCGTGGACAAAAAGGATGGCAGTCTACGAATGTGTGTAGACTACCGACAGCTGAATGACGTCACCATTAAAAACAAGTATCCATTGCCGAGGATTGATGATCTGTTTGATCAACTTAGTGGGGCCAAAGTATTCTCAAAGATTGGCTGAGGACGGGATATCATCAACTCAAGATTAAGCAGGAAGATATTCCTAAGAACGCGTTCACCACTCGGTACGGTCTTTACGAATACACTGTTATGTCCTTCGGCCTCACCAACGCTCCTGCATTCTTTATGCATATGATGAACAAGGTGTTTATCGACTTCTTGGACAAGTTTGTTGTGGTGTTCATTGATGACAACCTCATTTATTCCAAAAGCAAGGACGAACATAAGGAACATCTTCGCGTAGTTCTGCAACGGCTTTGCGATCATCAATTGTATGCCAAATTCAGCAAATGCGAGTTTTGGCTCCAGCAAGTGGGATTCCTCGGACATATCCTCTCGGCAGAAGGAATCTCGGTGGACCCAAGCAAGGTAAAAGATGTACTTGATTGGTCTGCACCCACCACCGTCTTAGAAATCCGGAGTTTCCTTGGACTTTCCGAATATTATCACCGTTTTATCGAAGGATTTTCCAAGATTGCCAAGCCAATGACTGAGCTCCTCAAGAAGGACAAGAAGTTCGTATGGACTGAAGACTGCGAACAGAGCTTCAATGAATTAAAAACTAGACTGACATCGGCACCCGTATTAACTCTTCCAGATATCTACCGTAGTTTTGATGTTTACTGCGACGCCTCCAGAAAAGGACTCGGGTGTACTCATGCAAGATGGCAAAGTGGTGGCCTATGCATCTCACCAACTGTGACAACATGAAGCAAATTATCCTACTCATGATTTGGAATTGGCCGCAGTGGTGCACGCTTTAAAAATCTGGAGACATTATCTGATTGGAAAGAAGTGCCAGATATTCACCGACCACAAAAGTCTCAAGTATATATTCACTCAGCTCAACTTGAACCTTTGGCAGCAAAGATGGCTTGAGTTGGTTAAGGACTATGACCTCGGAATAAATTATCACCCGGGCAAAGCTAATGTGGTGGCTGACGCCCTCAGCCGCAAACCCGCCAACCTCAATGCCCTAATGGATTCCTTGCCAACAGAGCTCTATGAAGAAATCATGCAGCTGAATCTGATATATGTTCAGAAGGTGCACTAAGGGCAAGCTCCTGATTTCACTATGGATCAGAAAGGTTCGCTAAGGTTCCAAGGAAGACTTTGCGTACCCAACCAAGACAGTCTAAAGAAGAAAATATTGGCGGAAGCACATGAAGCACCATGCTCAATTCATCCCGGTGGTACCAAGATGTATGAGGATCTTCGTCAGATATTTTGGTGGGATGGAATGAAGAAAGACACCACGTACTTTGTGGCCTGCTATGATATCTGCAATAAGGTAAAGGCAGAACACCAAAAACCCACTGGACTCCTCCAGCCTCTGCCGGTATCCCAATGGAAATGGGACGATATTTGCATGGATTTCATCACCGGATTACCAAGGTCTCATCGAGGAAACGACACGATATGGGTCATAGTGGACACTCTAACCAAGGTGGCACACTTCCTACCTATCGGGACCACATGCCGTGCAAATCAACTTGCACATCTGTATGTATCAAGAATCGTCGGTCTGCATGGAGTACCCAAGACTATCACCTCCGACAGGGGATCTCTATTCACATCCGCATTTTGGTCCCGACTTCATCAAGCCTTGGGGACTGCTCTGATGTACAGCACTGCTTACCATCCTCAGACAGATGGATAGACTGAGCGAGTAAATCAAATACTCGAAGATATGCTCCGGGCATGTACATTGGCCCAAGGAACCAAGTGGGAAGACTGTCTACCCTACGCCGATTTTTCCTACAACAATAGTTTCCAGGCCAGCTTAAAGATGTCACCCTATGAAGCCCTGTATGGCTGGAAATGCTGCACCCCTTTAAATTGGTCTCAAACCGGAGATAGCTGTATTTTCGGGACTGATTTAATGCTCGAAGCCAAGAAGCAAGTCAAGGAAATCCGAGACAGACTGCAACTGGCCAAATCTCGACAAAAGAGCTACTATGATGCCAAACATCGTCAGATCAGCCTCAAACCCGGAGAACACGTATATCTCCAAGTCACCCCTATGAAAGGAGTCAAGAGGTTTCAGACCCGAGGAAAATTGGCACCCAGATATATCGGTCCATTCCCCGTCATGGCCAGAGTCGGAACAGTCGCCTACCAGTTGGAATTGCCACCAGAATTGTCTGAAGTACACAACGTGTTTCACATCTCGCAGCTAAGAAGATGCATCTTACCACCGGAGAAAATGACTGATATGTCAGAGATATAATTGGCTAAGGATTTGACTTATGAGGAAAAGCCAATCAGAATATTGGATCAGACATAAAGGGTCACTTGAAGCAAAGAGATAAGATTTTACAAGGTTCAGTGGGAGCATCACACCGAAGAAGAAGCAACCTGGGAAAGAGAGGAATTTTTAAGGACTGCATACCCAGAATGGTTTTCCCAGGCAACCGAATCTCGAGGACGAGATTCATTCAAAGTGGGGGAGGTTTGTGACAGCCTGGATGTTGCCTTCTCTCTCTTTACCGGACTTGCCTTCTCTCTCTTTCCGGACTTGGTTTTCATTGTGGTTTTTGCCCAGACTTGATTTGGATTTTGGATCAATTCGAATGTACTTATCACTTGGGCATATCCTTAGATTTAACCCAAGTGACCTGTCTACCTTATTCCTCCCACAAATTCCCAAAATAATAAAAGGAATATTTTTCCTTAAAGGAAAATATTCATTTTTCTCTCTTAAGTTCATTTCAGAACTTTGTGCTCCAAAGCAACCTCAATTTTTCTTGCTTAGAAAAATCTGAGATAATTCCTAAATATTCTTAGGACCATGGCACATCCTCCCATGCAAAAATATTGCATCACTTTTTGTAATATTTTTGCTGTAGAAAATCTTTTCACTTCTGGACCAAAAATGCACTTTGTACAACAAGTGCATTTTTCCCTAAGCTTTTAGCCTTGATATTTCTTGAGATTAAACACCCTCCTAAGAAACCCTAAACCCCAAGAAATCAGCCATAATGGCCTTCTAGAAGGTGGCCAAACTTGGCGACCAAGTTTCTATACAGAAGCTTGTCAGCTAAGTGGCGTCACTTCTGGTCGACCTGGGCATGAGCCATCAACTCCCCTAGACTAAACACTGCATGGTCGAGAGCGTAGACAAGGTTTGGCCGCTCCTGGGCATCGTTTTCACCATCACAGCCTGGTGACCGCGCGTGGACACGGTGCCTGGCATGCGTCTCGACGCCCTCTGGCTATCGCTTTGCGTTCTGTTTCGCGCGTGTGCATGCAAGCGCTCGCCTCCGACTGCCGCAACGTGCCACAACCCTCGACCCATCACCCATGACCCCTCCCTGGCGCTCGCCGACGCCGGAGCCACTGCAGTAAGACTGGTCAGGTCGCGGCCAAAACGGCACAGTGAGCGCGTGTGCTTGTCCCCATCTCAAACCGCCTCCTGTGCTCGTCCGCGACCGTGGGCAAACGCCTGCGTTGATGCTGCGCCCTGTCCCCTCGTGTTGGAGCCTCTTCTTGATAACCCACAAGTGTAGGGTATCGCAACAGTTTTCGATAAGTAAGAGTGTCGAACCCAACGAGGAGCTAAAGGTAGAATAAATATTCCCTCAAGTTCTATGGACCACCGATACAACTCTACGCACGCTTGACGTTCGCTTTACCTAGAACAACTATGAAACTAGAAGTACTTTGTAGGTGTGATAGGATAGGTGTGCAAGATAATAAAGAGCACGTAAATATAAACTAGGGGCTGTTTAGAAAAATATGCAATAAAGTAAGTATTAGTAGAGAGCTTTTTGTTACGAGAAAGTTATTTGTCCAAGGCAATCGATAACTAGATCGGTAATCACTGTTGCAATTCTATTTGAGGGAGAGGCATAAGCTAACATACTTTCTCTACTTGGATCATATGCACTTATGATTGGAACTCTAGCAAGCAGTCCGCAACTACTAAAGATTCATTAAGGTAAAACCCAACCATAGCATTAAAGCATCAAGTCCCCTTTATCCCATACGCAACAATCCCCTTACTCGGGTTTAAGCTTCTGTCACTCTAGCAACCCACTATAAGCGATTCATGAACGTATTGCAACACCCTATAGTGGGAATCCCTCATGCTTGCGCAACACGGAGAGCACCATAGGACAACACCAATAATAAAACATGTAACTCAAACCAATCACGATCATCAATTAACCCATAGGACAAAACGGATCTACTCAAACATCAGAAGATAGCCCTACATCATTGGGAAATAATATATAGCATTGAGAACCATGTTTAAGTAGAGATTATAGTGGGTAAGAGAGAGGTTACACCACTGAATAGAGGGAGGAAGAGTTGGTGATGAAGGCGGTGAAGTTGTTGGTGAAGATCGAGGTGATGATGATGGCCCCCGGCAGCGCTCTGGCGCCACTGGAAGCAAGGGGGAGAGGGGCCCCCTTCTTCTTCTTCTTCCTTGACCTCCTCCAAAGATGGGAGAAGGGTTTTCCCTCTGGTCCGTGGCTCCCATGGCTTGGGAGGGGCGAGAGCCCCTCCGAGATTGGATCTATCTCTCTGTTTCTGCATTCTCAGATTCTGCCCCTTCACCGTTTCCTTTATATCTGGAGATTTGTAACTCCGATTGGGGTGAATCTTTCACCCAGATTTTTCTCGTAAAATTAGCTTTCTTGTGGCAAAAGAAGAGCGTCAGCTGTCTTATAGGGGCGGGGGGGGGGGAGCCAGGAGAGTCCAGGGCGCGCCTGCCTCCCTGGGGCGCGCCCCCCTATCTCCTGGCCCCCTCGGGCACCGTCTCGCGTTGATTTTACTTCCCAAAAATCATAAATATTCCAAAATAATTCTCCGTCCGTTTTTATCCCATTTGGACTCCGTTTGATATGGGTTTTCTGCAAAATATAAAACATGCAACAAAAAGGAACTGGCACTTGGCACTGGATCAATATGTTAGTCCCAAAAATAGTATAAAAGGTTGCCAAAAGTATATGAAAGTTGAAAAATATTGGAATGGAACAATCAAAAATTGTAGATACAACGGAGACGTATCAGCATCCCCAAGCTTAATTCCTTCTCGTCCTCGAGTAGGTAAACGATAAAAAAAAGATAATTTTTGATGTGGAATGCTACCTAGCATAATCTTGATCATATGTCTAATCATGGCATGAATATTAAGACACGAGTGATTCAAGGCAATAGTCTATCATTTGACATAAAAACAATAATACTTCAAGCATACCAACCAAGCAATTATGTCTTATCAAAATAACATAGCCAAAGAAAGCTCATCCCTACAAAATCATATAGTCTGGCTATGCTCCATCTTCATCACACAAAGCATTCAAATCATGCACAACCCCGATGACGAGCCGAGCAATTGGTTCATACTTTTTAACGTGCTTCAGCTTTTTCAACTCTTATGCAATACATGAGCGCAAGCCATGGACATAGCACTATGGTGGTATAGAATATGATGGTGGAGGTTTATGTGGAGAAGAAAAAAAGGGAGAAAGTCTCACATCGATGCGGCTAATCAACGGGCTATGGAGATGCCCATCAATTGATGTCAATGCGAGGAGTAGGGATTTCCATGCAACGGATGCACTAAGAGCTATAAGTGTATGAAAGCTCAAACTGGAAACTAAGTGGGTGTGCATCCAACTTGCTTGCTCATGAAGACCTCGGGCTTTTGAGGAAGCCCATCATCGAAATATACAAGCCAAGTTCTATAATGAAAATTCCCACTAGTATATGAAACTGAAAGCATAGGAGACTCTCTCTATGAAGAACATGGTGCTACTCTGAAGCACAAGTGTGGTAAAAGGATAGTAACACTGCCCCTTCTCTCTTTTTCTCTCATTTTTTTCTTTTTTTATTTTTTTTCCTTCTTTTTGGTGGGCTTCTTTGGTCTCTTTTTTTATTTGGGCTTCTTTGGCCTCTTTTATTTTTCATAAAGTCCGGAGTCTCATCCCAACTTGTGGGGGAATCATAGTCTCCATCATCCTTTCCTCACTGGGGCAATGCTCTAATAATAATGATCATCACACTTTTATTTACTTACAACTCAATATTACAACTCGATATCTTGAACAAAGATATGACTCTATATGAATGCTTTCGGCAGTGTACCGGGATGTGCAATGATCTAGCGTAGCAATGACATCAAAAAACGGACAAGCCATGAAAACATCATGCTAGCTATCTTACGATCATGCAAAGCAATATGAAAATAAATGCTCAAGTCATGTATATGATGATGATGGAAGTTGCATGGCAATATATCTCGGAATGGCTATGGAAATGCCATAATAGGTAGGTATGGTGGCTATTTTGAGGAAGATATAATGAGGCTTATGTGTGACCGAGCGTATCATATCACGGGGTTTGGATGCACTGGTGAAGTTTGCACCGACTCTCGAGGTGAGAAAGGGCAATGCACGGTACCGAAGAGGCTAGCAATGATGGAAAGGTAAAAGTGCGTATAATCCATGGACTCACATTAGTCATAAAGAACTCATATACTTATTGCAAAACCCTACTTAGCCCTCGAAGCAAAGTACTACTACGCATGCCCCTAGAGGGATAGATTGGTAGGAGAAGACCATCGCTCGTCCCCGACTGCCACTCATAAGGAAAGCAATCAAAGAGCACCTCATGCTCCAAGTTCGTTACATAACGGTTCACCATACGTGCATGCTACGGGACTTGCAAACCTCAACACAAGTATTTCTCAATTTCACAATTACTCAACTAGCACGACTCTAATATCACCACCTTCATATCGCAAAACTATTGCAAGGAATCAAACATATCATATTCAGTGATCTACAAGTTTATGTAGGATTTTATGACTAACCATGTGAATGACCAATTCCTGTCATCTCTCTAAATAGATATAAGTGAAGCAAGAGAGCTTAATTCTTTCTACAAAAGATATGCCCACGCTCTAACAAATATAAGTGAAGCAAAAGAGCATTCTACAAATGGTGGTTTTCTATGTGAAGCGAAACAAGCAATCCAGACTTCAAACGATATAAGTGAAGCACATGAAGCATTCTACAAAGCCATACTCAAAAGATTTAAGTGAAGTGCAATGAGAATTCTATAAATCAACCAAGGAATATCTCATACCATCATGGTGCATAAAAAATGAAAACTAAATGCAAAAGACGCTCCAAGACTTGCACATAATGCATAAACGAAACGAATACGAAAACATACCGATACTTGTTGAAGAAGGAGGGGATGCCTTCCGGGGCATCCCCAAGCTTAGATGCTTGAGTCTCCTACAATATTTACTTGGGTTGCCTCGGGCATCCCCAAGCTTAAGCTCTTGCCTCTCTTCCTTTTCCTCATATCGAGACCTTCTCGTTTAGACACTTCATCCACACAAAACTTCAACAGAAAACTCGGTAAGATCCGTTAGTATGATAAAGCAAATCACCACTCTAAGTACTATTGCAAACCAATTCATATTTTTTTTTGCATTGTGTCTACTGTAACATAACTTTTTCATGGCTTAAATCCACTGATATAAATTGATAGATTCAATAAAACAAGCAAACTATGCATCAAAAACAGAATCTGTCAAAAAACAGAATAGTCTATAGCAATCTGAACATTCACCATACTTCTGGTACCCCAAAAATTCTACCAAAATTAGGTAAAATAAACAAGTTGTACATAAAGACAGTGAAAGAGGAATCAGAACCAATTGACGTTCTAGTTAAAAATGTAAAATCGCGCACTACAGCCAAAGTTTCTGTCCTGCACCGTACAAACCAACAAGCATTGTAAATATCCTAAAGGAAAACCTTGGCACATTATTTTTATAATACAATGGAATTATACAAGGGGATAATTATTTTTGATGAAAAGTTTCTGTAATCAAGATTCACAAAGTTTCCGTTAGCATGAACAAAGTTCAAGGAGCTTTCCCACTTCAACAATGCTTGTCTTTCTCACTTTCACTTTCCTTTTTGAAAAGTTTTTAGGTTCCCCTCTTTATTTATTTTTTGTTTTTAAACTATATAAAAGCAATCAACAGAAATAAATGACTCTCTAAAACTTCCGGGTTGTCTCCCTGGCAGCGCTTTCTTTGAAGCCATTAAGCTAGGCATTTAGTGCTCAAGTAATGAATCCACCCGGATCCCAAGGTATATCAAAGCCAATTTTAATTAACAATGATTTGTAATTTAGTAGTGAGAACAAAGTAACATATATCAAGAAATGACTAAGTCTAACTCTCTTCCTATGCATCATGTCATAAAAGAACAATTCATGCACACCAAGTAAAGGCCAATGCATAGTATAAGTAGTTTCTTGTAATTCCATCGTTTTGGAAACATAAAGAGGCAGAGATGTAGTTCCTCTCTCATAATAATTGCAAGTAGGAGTAGCAAGCACATGCATATTATATCTATCAAAATCATCATGTGTAGTAATAAAACGCAACCCACCAATATAATCCTTAATGAGCACAAACTTCTCCGATAAAGTGTAGTAGGGAGAATTCAAAAAGATAATAGGACTATCATGCGTGGGTGCAATAGCAACAATTTCATGTTTAACATAAGGAACTATAGCAAGTTCATCTCCATAAGCATAATTCATATTGGCATCTTGGCCACAAGCATAGCAAGCATCATCAAAAAGGGAAATTTCAAGAGAATCAACGGGATCATAGCAATCATCCTGCGGTAAGCACGAAGGAGAATTAAACAATGTATGAGTTGAAGAGTTACTCTCATTAGAAGGTGGGCACGGGTGATCAATCCGCTCTTCCTCCTTTTATTCTTAGCTCTCCTCATCATCTTTTTCAACCAATGAGCTCACAATTTCATCACTTTCTTCTTCCATAGATTCCTGCAAAATATTAGTCTCTTCTTGGACAGCGGAGACTTTCTCCATAAAAACATTAATATAGTAATTGTATTCATAATTTTCATAGCAATATCTAAGTATAGCAAAATTTTCAGGCCTATAAACACCATCATCATCAAAAGGTTCATACGTTTCAAACAAAGATTCAATTTCATAAGCAGCCTTAAAAGCAACAAATTCTTCTATTTTTTCCACATCATAGTAATCATATATACCATTAGCATAAGAATCTAAGGTTTCATTATCATTAAATTTGCATGAAAAGGGAAGGTGTGGAGCCTTCATCCTAGAGCAACAAGTAATATCATATCTCAAGCATAGATCCCGGGCATACCAACGCAACATAATAAATTGCTCCCATAATAGTTTCCCTTTTTGTGTCGAGCGATAATCCCTAAAGTATTCACGTTGATCCAACGTGTCTCCCATTATAAAGTTGAATGGGGTTTTCTTAGGATTATCAAAGTAGTACATAATATCTTTCACATAATGAGAATCGGGGGTTTAGGAGTTACCCCATCTCCATGAGTAGCAAGTACACCTAATTTTTTTGGTATTTCGTGTTCCATATCCATAATTAAAGATAGAGAACAACTAAGAACAACAAATGAAAATTACCTAGTGATAAAGAAAACAAGCACACACGAGAATATTCACCCCATGCTATGACTCCCCGGCAACGGTGCCAGAAAAGGGTCTTGATAACCCACAAGTGTAGGGGATCGCAACAGTTTTCGATAAGTGTCAAACCCAACGAGGAGCTAAAGGTAGAATAAATATTCCCTCAAGTTCTATCGACCACCGATACAACTCTACGCACGCTTGACGTTCGCTTTACCAAGAACAACTATGAAACTAGAAGTACTTTGTAGGTGTGATAGGATAGGTTTGCAAGATAATAAAGAGCACATAAATATAAACTAGGGGCTGTTTAGATAAAGATGCAATAAAGTAAGTATTAGTAGAGAGCTTTTTGTTACGAGAAAGTTATTTGTCCAAGGCAATTGATAACTAGACCGGTAATCACTGTTGCAATTCTATTTGAGGGAGAGGCATAAACTAACATACTTTCTCTACTTGGATCATATGCACTTATGATTGGAACTCTAGCAAGCAGTCCGCAACTACTAAAGATTCATTAAGGTAAAACCCAACCATAGCATTAAAGCATCAAGTCCCCTTTATCCCATACGCAACAATCCCCTTACTCGAGTTTAAGCTTCTGTCAATCTAGCAACCCACTATAAGCGAATCATGAACATATTGCAACACCCTACAGCGGGAATCCCTCACGCTTGTGCGACACAGAGAGCACCATAGGACAGCACAAATAATAAAACATGCAACTCAAACCAATCACGATCATCAATTAACCCATAGGACAAAACGGATCTACTCAAACATCATAAGATAGCCATACATCATTGGGAAATAATATATCGCGTTGAGCACCATGTTTAAGTAGAAATTACAGCGGGTAAGAGAGAGGTTACACCGCTGCATAGAGGTAGTAAGAGTTGGTGATGAAGGCGGTGAAGTTGTTGGTGAAGATCGCGGTGATGATGATGGCCCCCGGCAGCGCTCCGGCGCCACCGGAAGCAAGGGGGAGAAGGCCCCCCTTCTTCTTCTTCTTCCTTGACCTCCTCCTTAGATGGGAGAAGGGTTTTCCCTCTGGTCCTTGGCTCACATGGCTTGGGAGGGGCGAGAGCCCCTCCGAGATTGGATCTATCTCTTTGTTTCTGCGTTCTCAAATTCTGCCCCTTCACCGTTTCCTTTATATTTGGAAATCCGTAACTCCGATTGGGGTGAATCTTTCGCCCAGATTTTTCTTGTAAAATTAGCTTTCTTTCGGCAAAAGAAGAGCATCAACTGCCTTATGGGGGGGCCAGGAGAGTCCAGGGCGCACCTGCCTCCCTGGGGCGCGCCCCCTATCTCCTGGCCCCCTCGGGCACCGTCTCGCGTTGATTTTTCTTCCAAAAAATCATAAATATTCCAAAATAATTCACCTTCCGCTTTATCCCGTTTGGACTCCGTTTGGTATGGGTTTTCTGCGAAAAATAAAACATGCAACAAATAGGAACTTGCACTGGGCACTAGATCAATATGTTAGTCCCAAAAATAGTATAAAAAGTTGCCAAAAGTATATGAAAGTTGAATAATATTGGCATGGAACAATCAAAAATTATAGATACAACGAAGACGTATCACCTCCCGTTGACATTCGCCGCGTGTCTAGAGTGCTCCAGCAGCGACACGTCCCCCCCTGCTCCGGCTATATAAAGCCACCCCGACTCGAATCCTGGCCACGCACCACTCCACACAACCACCACGAACACGTAGAATGACCGCAGTTTGGTCGGGCAGGCCTCTGGCCGTCGCCCCGACCCGAGGACTCCAGCGATCCCCGCAGGCCAGCCGCCGCTCTCCAGGGCCTCTCGAGCTCACGCAACTGCTTGGATAGGGCCTTGCTGGTCTGTTGGTGCTGCTTGGAGGCCGCCCAGCCCTCAGAGCTGCCTCTCGCCGTCGTCTTCTTCCTCTCCGGTGAATCCCGTCCGCCACCGAAGCTTGCGAGCTCAACCCCGAGCTGCTTTGTCCACCTCTCGCCAAGCCATGGGTACATGCAAGTGCGCTGCGAGCCCCGCTTCCAATCTATCCCTCTAGCCTAGCCCCAAACCCCCTCGTTGCCAGAATGAGCTCCGGCGAAATGCCGCCCCTCCTTTGATCTCGATCCCCCCTCTCTCCTGACTGGTGGGGCCCAGTGTTAGCCTCACCACTCGCACCCGAAGCGGTACGAGTGGAGACGCACTTCTGTTTTACGTCTTCGACGTCACCCCCCCCCCAGGATTTTCTGTTAATTCAAATTTATTCAGAAATTTGACCAAACTTTGACCAGCCATAATTTCTAAACCACGAGTCCAAATGAATTGATTCTTTTTGCATTGTCTTAGTTACAAAAAGCTCTAGCAGCACACCAAAAGGTGGATTTTTCCTTGCTGCCTAGAATTTCTGGTGATTTTCATAATGTGTTTTGACAATTATCTTTGTGGTTTTAAAATATTTTCAGAAGGAGGATCTTGCCTTTAAGCTAACCAGGAGGAGTGTGACCCTCCTCTGCACTAAGGCAAGCCACTTCATCATTTGGATGGTGTTATTTCAATATCTATGATTTTCTACTTGAATATGAGTCTTTAATTGCATTTCAAATTTGATAAATTAATATGGTTAATTGCTAGTTGTTTTATGATGCTTGATATGCTTGTTTTATCCGCTGGTTGAGTTCATAGAATTGTTTGGCTAAGTAGAGTAAGATTTTGCACTAGATATTTTGTTATGGAAAGTTATGGTAGCTATTTTTGCTAGTAATAGTTTTCAACTAAATGATGAACTAATAAAAATGTTGTTTGTAGAAAAAGATGACTTATAACCAGAGAAGTTTCTGATCTTAGTAGTGTAACTTAGTTATATTGCTTGTTTTGATCCATGCTTAAAAGTTGCTTGCTCTGTGTGATGAGTAGTTGTATGATTTCCGGTATGATGCCATGTTAGTAATAAAAAGTTTTTCTGAAAGTTAATACTTGATTAAGTTAACCTGAATATGATGTTGATCACATCATGGTGCCACTGAATCGGGTTTTAATTCAGTGTGACCACATTTACCTAATGGGAAGGTCTTGATTCGGTCCTTTGTCGTGGCTCTCGCCGGTGCCTCCCACGAGGGAAGGTTATGGGCGTGCATACCCTGGCCTGGTAGGCAGACATAACCTTGTGTGCTCATTTGTTTTGATTGTACCTTGTCCCTGTTTGGGACCATTTTTCCACGATGGTGGCCGTTGGTGTCTTTGGTAGACACAGGGTCACCCAAGACCTAGCCCTGACAGGGAGATGGTCGGAGTGGCCGGGGAGAGTGCATGGCAAAGGGAGAGTTTCGTCAGAGTACTTTGGTCCACCTGAATGGGAGTACGAGGCCAGGTATTCCGTAGTGTCGGTAAAGTGCGCTACCTCTGCAGAGTGTATTTAATCTATCGATAGCCGCGCCCTCGGTTATGGGCAAGACTCGGGAGTAAGTCACACCATGGATCAACTTTTATAATTAATCTTGCAAACTAGTAATTGTTGTGATGCATTGTTTCCTGGTGAACCTTGAACACTCGAGGTGTTCATGAGTGATTGGTTTCAGGTGTGACCCTGGTGTGGTCACCATTTGGTTACGAGGTAACCGTCTGGTAAGCGAGTCCGTGTGACTCGGTGCGCTGTTTGGTTGCTCTGCATAGCTTTGCATTTGTAGTAATTTCTTGCATTAATTTAACTTGATTAATTATCATGATATTGTCTGTCATCGTGCTTATGTTTGTTGTGAGCTTGCAAGTACATTCAATGTACTGACCTGGCGTGTCATGCCAGTTTTCAGGAAGGCTGATTTGCATCGGAGCGCATCTCGTGTCTAGGCCGTGTCCACGTCGGTGTCCCTGTTCCATGGAGTTCCTCTACGTCGTTCTTCCGCTGCCGCGTAGTTTCGTGTGATCGAGGCCCCAGCCATGTTCATTAAATAATGTACATACTGTCCAGCAGCATCGTGTGTGCCCCTTGGCCTCGAACTTCGATGTAATATCAGACCTTCGTACCATGCTAGTATCAATAAAGCAGTTATTTCTGTACCATGTTGTTGTGTATTGCCAGAAGACTCAATCTCTGGGTTGGCAATGCAGGATAAACCAGTTGCTCTGAGCCGGGGTGCCACACCTGTAACAGGTCTATGTATCTTAGCATCGGGTTTAGCAATATTAGCAGCTTCACCATAGTATTAAATAACATGCCCATCTATATTATCATCCAAGAGATCTTTAACCATAGCAACACTAGGTTCAACTTTAATTTGCACAGGAGGTGTATATGTTATAGTATTACTCTTACGGACAACAGTTGAAGCTTTAGCATGATCCTTTATTCTAACAGGAAAAGGTGGTTTCTCAACATAAGTAGTAGGAAGAATAGGATCATTATAGGTAATAGTCTTTTCTTCAACTGTAATAGGTGCAACTACTTTTACTTCAATGGGAGGATTATATTTAAACCACTTCTCCTTAGGGAGATCAACGTGAACAGCAAAAGATTCACAAAAAGAAGCTACTATCTCAGAGTCAAGTCCATATTTAGCGCTAAATCCACGAAAAGCATCGCTATCCATAAAAGATTTAACACAATCGAACTTAGATGTCATACCTGACTCCTTAACATTGTCGGAACCCCAATCTTCAGAGTTGTGTTTAATTCTTTCCAATAAATCCCACTTGAATTCCGTAGTCTTCAGCATATAAGAACCAGCACAGGAAGTACCGAGCATGGTGCGATCATTGAGAGAAAGCCGAGCATAAATTTTTTGAATAATCATTTCTCTTGAGAGCTCATGGTTGGGGCATGAATATAACATTAACGTAAGCCTCCCCTAAGCTTGAGAGATGCTTTCTCCTTCGCGAGACCAGAAATTATATATGTAATTACGATCATGATGAACAAGATGCATAGGATAGAACTTCTGGTGAAATTCCAATTTCAATCGTTTATAGTTCCAAGATCCCATATCATCACATAGCCTATACCATGTCAATGCTTCTCCCTTCAAAGATAAGGGAAGACCTTCCTCTTAACAACATCATCGGGAATACCTGCAAGCTTAAATAATCCACAAACTTCATCCACATAGATAAGGTGTAAATCGGGATGCAACGTTCCATCTCCTGCAAAGGGATTAGCTAGCAGTTTCTCTATCATGCCTGAAGGAATTTCAAAGTAAATATTTTCAGTAGGTTCAGTAGGTTGAGGAGTAACTCTTTACTCTACTGGTCGGGGAGAAGATGCCCCGAACAAGCCCATCAAAGGATTAGTTTTCATAGTAACAAGTGACAGAAAATTTCAGCACACTATATAAATCTTTCCTTACCAAATTCCACTCACCAAAGGCGCTTCACTCCCCAGCAACGGCGCCCTTGATGACCCAAAAGTATAGGGGATCTATCATAGTCCTTCGATAAGTAAGAGTGACGAACCCAACGAGGAGCAGAAGGAAATGACAAGCGGTTTTCAGTAAGGTATTCTCTGCAAGCACTGAAATTGTAGGTAACAGATAGTTTTGTGATAAGATAATTTGTAACGGGTAACAAGCAACGAAAGTAAATAAGGTGCAGGAAGGTGGCCCAATACTTTTTGTAGCAAAGGACAAGCCTGGACAACTTCTTATAATGACAAAAGCGCTCCCGAGGACACATGGGAATTATCGTCAAGCTAGTTTTCATCACGCTCATATGATTCGCGTTCGGTACTTTGATAATTGGATATGTGTGTGGACCGGTGCTTGGGTACTGCCCTTTCTTGGACAAGCATCCAACTTATGATTAACCCCTATTGCAAGCATCTGCAACTACAAAAGAAGTATTAAGGTAAACCTAACCATAGCAGGAAACTAGTGGATCCAAATCAGCCCCTTACAAAGCAACGCATAAACTAGGGTTTAAGCTTTTGTCACTCTAGCAACCCATCATCTACTTATTACTTCCCAATGCCTTCCTCTAAGCCCAAATAATGGTGAAGTGTCATGTAGTCGACATTCACATAACACCACTAGAGGAGAGACAACATACATCTCATCAAAATATCGAACGAATACCAAATTCACATGACTACTAATAGCAAGACTTCACCCATGTCCTCAGGAACAAATGTAACTACTCAAAAAGCATATTCATGTTCATGATCAGAGGAGTATTAATATGCATTAAGGATCTGAACATATGATCTTCCACCAAGTAAACCAATTAGCATCAACTACAAGGAGTAATCAACACTACTAGCAACCCACATGTACCAATTTGTGGTTTTGATACAAGATTGGATACAAGAGATGAACTAGGGTTTTGAGAGGAGATGGTGCTGGTGAAGATGATGATGGAGATTGACCCCCTCCCGATGAGAGGATTGTTGGTGATGACGATGGTGATGATTTCCCCCTCCCGGAGGGAAGTTCCCCCGGCAGAACAACCCCGCCAGAGCCCTAGATTGGTTCCGCCTCGTGGCGGTGGAGTTTCTTCCCGTAAGCTTGCTTCTGATTTTTTCAGGGAAAAAGCCTTCATATAGTAGAAGATGGGCACCGGAGGGCCAACAGGGGGCCCAGGAGATAGGGGGCGCGCCTAGTAGGGGGGCGCCCCCACCCTCCTAGCCAGGGTGTGGGCCCCCTCTGGTACTTTCTTCGCTCAATAGTTCTTATTAATTCCAAAAATGACTTCTCTGGAGTTTCGGGATTTTTGGAGCTGTGCAGAATAGGTTTCCAATATTTGCTCCTTTTCCAGCCAGAATTCCAGCTGCTGGCATTCTCCCTCTTCATGATAAACCTTGTAGAATAAGAGAGAATAGACATAAGTATAGTGACATAACGTGAAATAATAGCCCATAATGCAATAAATATCGATATAAAAGCATGATGCAAAATGGACGTATCAGTTACCTCAGAGGAGGATTAAAATTTTATGGGCGCGTGTTAAAAATTCATTTAGAAGAAAATTCCTTTTAAAAGGTTGTCCAATATCACATTCATAAAGAAACATGAATTCGGGTCGGATCCGTATTCGCGCCGGAAACTGATCTAAAAAGTGATGCACTAATCGGAAGGTTCCCGGAGTTTGGACGGTCGGATCGAGCTGAACTTTTGAGGGGTGGTAGATATGGGAATTCCGCATCAGATGAATGGTTGTGGATCTTCCAAAGGACCTCCGAGCTGGGCTCTGTAGACCACGCCCTAAACTCATCCAGATTCCTGTCTGGATTTGACAGGGCTCCGGTATATCATAGATTGTCAGAGATTCCTCCATCGGAACTCGATGAAATTTTCTAGGGTTGTTGTACACTCAATTCCGCACAATTCCACCGAAGCGGTTGTTAAAACGACACTCGAGGAGGCGGTGGCGGCTGATACGAGTTCATTGTCCAAAAAAATAGCATGGTCGCCCGAGGGCAATGTTGACGTTGAGCCCCCGAACTCCATGGATGATTCCTCCATGATCTTGATAGAGATTGGAGTTTGTGTTGATGAAGGCCATTGTCCGAACATGACGATCGGAGGCAGGGCATAGTCCTCGGTCAAGCCAAGGTGACCAGTCGAGCCGGTGACGAAGACGTCGACGTCGTAGTTAATCTGCAGACGAGCCATTGATCCTTTTGTCGATCACACAGCGGAACTCTCAGTGAAAGCACCAATGTCGGTGTCAAAACCGGCGGATCTCGAGTAGGGAGTCCTGAACTGTGCGTCTAAGGCTAATGGTAATAGGAGGTGGGGGACACAATGTTTACCCAGGTTCGGACCCTCTCTATGGAGGTAATACCCTACTTCCTGCTTGATTGATCTTCATGATATGAGTATTATAAGAGTTGATCTACCACGACATTGTAGAGGCTAAACCCTAGAAGCTAGCCTATGATTATGATTGTTATTATGATCTATCGACTAGCCCGGCCCTAGTTTATATAATGCACCAAAGGCCTAGGATAACAAGAGTCCTAGCCGAATACGCCGGTGGGGATGAGTCCTTGTCTGGATCACCAAGTCTTGTGGAATCTTCCTCGTGTATGCATTAGCTATCTGAACTAGCCCATGAGTATACGACCATGGGGGTCCTCGGCCCAATCTAACTGATCGGGAGACGGCGTGGTGAGTACCCCCTAGTTTGTGACACCGTCACCCAGCAAGGACGCCAGACATCGAGCCCATGCACATGGAGGAGGAGGAGGTGTACTTGGGCGCTGGCGGCCCCGTCCTGGCAACAGATGTTGGCGGGGAGGGGGCCACTTCTTCTCAGCCTGGCACGAGTGAGTCATCTGTTTTCCCTTGCACTTCTTCTTTCCTTTTCTTATTTTGACTTTGCCCCTGCCTTACTCCCTTTTTTGGCATCTAGATCCCCCTCCGGTGGACCAGGAGGACCCCGACACCATCATCAAGGAGGTCACCACGGACGCCGTGGCCGAGGCTGACAAGGTCACCTCCAAGGAGGCCGCCGATATCGCGGCCGAGGATGCCGCCAAGGGGGAGGCCAGCAATGGCGCTGCTGAGGAGGAAGCCGGCAAGGCCACTTCTGAGGAGGAGGCTGGTAAGGCTGCTACCAAGGATGAGGTGGTTGACAACCAACCCTCCTCATCTGCTGCCTCCGGCTCAGTCAAATACCTGAAGGTGAGTGATGACTTGTTCGTCCACCTCCCAGGGACGGCAGGCACCAGGGCGCCGGCCGAGGGGGAGGTGCTCTATGAAGAAGTACTCGCTGCCGCCGGGCTCGAGGTCGTCGAGGAGCCGAGCGCCAGCGGCGGTGGCACCCAGGAAGAGCAGCTTCTCCGGGCCATGGGCGCCAGCTTCTAGAAGCTGCATGCGCTCCATCGCGCTTGCCTGGACAAGACGAAGTCCAGGGAGGCGGTGGTGGGCAAGGCAGAGGCGGACGTCGAGAAGCGCATCGCCGAGGCGCAGGCCTAGTTCTACCAGGCCCATGAGGAGATGAAGGCCGCCCAAGGCCATCTGACGGAGCGTGAGCTAGAGCCCCTCCTGAAGCAGGCCGACATTGAGAAGACTCAGGAGGAGGCGAGGGAGGAGGCCTCCCAAGCCGAGGCCATCCGGTCCCAGCACGAGGCCGAGCTGAACTCCCAGGAGGAGGACCTCGCCGCCCGTGAGGCGAAGCTTACCGCCACACTCTGCGGCAAGGACGAGGAGGTCGAGAAGCTTGTCACGGGCGCTGACCCGAGAGCTAGAGCATAAACACAAGCAAGTGCATGATGCCCAGGCTCTGTCCCACGGGAACAAGGTGAAGGAGTTGGAGGTGGAGCAGGACAGCCTGAAGGTCAGGGCCGATCAACTGGTGAAGGAGAGAGACTTGGCCCGCTGCGCCTTGACGGTGGCGCAGGACGAAAACCTTGCCAAGGCCGAGCAGCTCTCCCACGCCTACGATTCCATCGAGGACCTGAAGCTAGAGCTGGAGGGTCTTGAGAAGACGCTCACGGAGGCCAAATCTCGGGAGGGGGCCCTGACCAAGAGCTTGGCGGAGGTGAAGCAGCTGTGGAAGAACGACGCCACCAACCACGCAGATTTTGTGAAGGGCGAGAACAACTAGATCAGCCGCCTCGCCAACGTTGCCAATTGGATCACCAAGCAGTTGGTCGACATGAAGATGCCGGAATTGAGGTACGCCCCGGAACCAGGCACGAGCCCGAACACCAACCTGACCTTGTTCTTTGAGGGCGTTCTTGGAGCCCTGGAACGATTCGACTCCAAGCGGGCGAGCCCCCTGGCCAACGAGGCCCAGACACTTTGCCAGGGCGCTATGACCAAGGTCCTCACCAAGCAGGCATAATGGAACCCCGACCTTGACTTCAACACCGTGCTGGATAGCTTGCCGGGTGATGCAGACCTCTCGGTGCTCAAGGAGCGCATCGAGCCCATCATCAGCCGCGCCGGCGGAATTCAGAGGATAGAGGGCCAGCGTCGGGATTAGGCACCTCGTTTCTTGTTGCCGCTGCGGGTTCTCTACCAAGACAATTCATATCTTTAGTTAGAACCGCAGCAACAGTTGATGTAATATAACTCTGCAATGTTTTAAATTTGATGCATGTTATTCCCCTGTTCAACCCTTCCTTGTATGTCCACCTTACGCCAATTGGGCAAGCTTACCGGTGCGCGAACCCAGACCACAACGCCTTGAAGGACGGATCCTTTAGCGGCCGGCAGGGTGTGCTTGCTGTCGTGCGAACCACCTTGCCGTTCTCAGCGCGGCCGCTCGAACTGTCGAGCGGACTCGAGACAGAGCGAGAGAGTTGCCAATAGCGGAAGGCTACCCTGCCGTTCTCGACACAGCCACTCGATCTATTGAGCAGACTCGAAACAGACCAAGGGCGTTGCCAATAATTGAAGGGCCCCACTGCGTGCAGGTTTCTCATACGAAGGAAAGATCTCTGAGGAGGATAACCTTATATAAAAAAGGAATTACCCAAAGTTTTGCATGACTTAGCTTTCTTGTCGTCGTGCGAACGCTTGCTGCACCTGCCGACGGAGCTGCTCGCTTGGTCACCTTCTTCTTTGGAAGCCATGGCAACGAGGAGCCGCTCGACCAGCTGCTAAACCAGATTCTCACTACTGCGCCCCCCTACATGACGCGCCAAAGATGTTGGTGGAAAATGACACCTATGGGATCACAAGAATCCCTACTATGGTTGCGGGTCGCTGGGTCATGAGGAGAGCAGGATCAATAGTCAGTACAAGCATGCGGGTCGATTACCCAGGTTCGGGCCGCGAGGATGCGTAATACTCTAGTCCTACTTTGATGTGTATATTTGTGTTCTTGGAGTTCTTGATCGAGCAACACTGAGCGTAACTTGTCCAAGGGTGCGAATCCTTCTCCTAGATGCATTGGGCCTCCTTTTATAGGTAAGGGGATCGCCATAGTGGCACACAGGAGGTGGCATCGGGGTACTGTGGCTAAGACTATCGCTTGCCATTACGGGACAAGACACATTTAATGCGCCTCTGACGTGTCCCCTTCACTTTACCGCCGCTATGCCCTGCCTTGACACGCGCTTGGGCCAGCGAGGCGGTCAGTGCCATGTAGTCTAGCAGGCTGCTGAGGTGGCGCGGTGGTAGGGCCTTCACGAAGATTTGCATGTCACCACGTAGGCATGCGCTGAGTTGGCCGAGAAGCCTCATGCCGACACACAGGCGCTTGCCCAGCTGGTGGGCTGGCAGCTGCATGGGAGCGGTGGTAGAAACTTGGCGGGTGCGGGCTTGGCTGTCGCCTCGCGGACATCCTCGGCAAGGGCCTTGCCGGGGCCCCGACAAGGGTCTTGCCGTGGCGTTGCGGTTGTGGGTTTCCTCGGCAAGGATCTCGCCGAGGTTCGTCATCTTCTAATCCTCTTCTAATTTGGAGTGTTTCTTGTCTTCACAAAGGTATGCATGCCATCATGGAGGCGCCTCCCAAGCCTAGGTCCCAACGTGGTTGGCGCTGTTGGAAAAACTAGGGCCCAAGGGTGGCGCGCTCCGCTGGCGTCGGGTAAGCTGCCCTGGCAAGGTCCTTTCCGGGGCCGTGGGGGTCGCTCCGGCAAGGGTCTTGCTGGGGGAAAGCACACCGCCTTCTTGCTCTTTATGCTTCCGTCTTGGCGTTGCTTTGGCCATCTTGCGGCTTTGATTTCCTCTCTCTGCCCTACTTAAGTGTGGCCTAGGCGCGGCTCCGGCTGCCCGTGCACAAATAAGGGGTACAAAGAGTGCCCCTGCTTTAGTACACCAACACAAACCTATTCAGATTTTATTTTTGCATTACATATACTGTATGCCAACTTTTCTATGGAAAAAACTCATCAAAGAAAACCATAGAATCATCAAAACAAGCACACAACGCAAAGAAAACAGAATCTGCAAAAACAGAATAGTCTGTAGCAATCAGGATATTTCAAAGACTTCTGTAACTCCAAAAATCTTGATAAATTAGGAAACCTGACTAATTTGTATATTAATCTTCTTAAGAAAGAATTAACTCAAAAGCACGTTTCTGTGATTTACGAAAACTATTTTTGTGAGTGCATATGTCTCTGTTTTTCAGCAAGATCAAATCAACTTTCACCCAAATCAACCCAAAGGCCTTCCTTGGCACAAACACTAAATTAAACCACAAAAACACATCTAACCAGAGGTATAATTGGGTATTTTATTGAAAACAGCAAGAAAACCAAAAACCAAAAATATACAAGTTGGGTTGCCTCCCAAGGAGCGCTATCGTTTTATGCCCCTAGCTAGGCATAATGCATAGGATCTAAGTCTTGTCATCCTTATCCTTGTTTTCCTTGGAGGTATTTTTGTCGGGAGGTTTTGTAAATAAAACATAAAACACATTATCCATGGAAACCTTAGCACTATCAAGTTGCTTTTTATCATAACCCCTTTGATTTCCGGCAGTGATCCAAGAATAGTGTTGATTAACATCGTTAAAAACTTGTTGGATCATATCTAAAACGGGGACTTGCTTTTTAAGATTCTCATCAAAGGTTTGGTTATCTCCAAGCAAATGTCTCAAAGGATAATCACTATTATAAAGAATTTCATCAATCACGAGTTTTTTCATGATTCATGCTATAAAAATCAAAGATTTCCCTAGCTTCCCATATTATGTAGTCAAATTCATTCATCAAAACAAGAGTGGCTAACTTTTTAGCTTTAGGATTCTTTATAACGGGCAACTCATAGAACAATCTTTGCAAGGTGGGATGAGTACGAATAAATCTAGTTTCAAGTTTCAGAACAAGTGATGCAATAGCTTTTGCATAAGTTTTAGTCCTTTTAAGTATAGGAATATCATCAAGACTTAGTTTCCTGACACAATTAAAAAAATCTGGGATATGTTTTTTAACATAAAATTCCCTTTCCCCAAGACAAAAGTTTTGGCATCTAGATTACCCGTACGGTCCATTTTAGGAGTTAGGCCATCATCTATTTCTGCCATACCAAAGTCACTCATGGTGATGAGTTCAAGCAAATAAGAGATCTGACGAGAAAACGACGAACGTAAAAGAGGGCGAATAAAACGGCAAATTTTGTGAAGTGGGGAAGAGGAAAATGAGAGGCAAATGGCAAATAATGTAAATTGTGAGGAGATGAGATTTGGGATTAGGAACCTGGTTGATGTTGAAGATCCTCCCCGGCAACGGCGCCAGAAATTCCTTTTGATGTCTGCTAGAACTACGTCGGTATTACCCCAAAGAGGAAGGGATGTTGCAGTATAGCGAAGCTAGGTATTTCCCTCAGTGATGAGACCATGGTTATTGAACCAGTAGGAGAACCTCCTCACACCATGTAAACATCACCTGCACACAAATACCAAATACTCGCAACCCAACATGTTAAAGGGGTTGTCAATCCCTTTCGGGTACGACACCTCAGGATAGGGAAATAACGTGAGGTAAAAGTGGTAGATAGGATAAATAGACCATGGAACAAATAAATTGCAGCAAGGTATTTTTGTACTTTTGGTTTAATAGATCTAAAAATAATTGCAAAGGAAAATATGATGAAAAGAGGTCCGGGGGGCGTAGGTTTCACTAGTGGCTTCTCTCGAGAAAATAGCAAACGGTGGGAAAACAATTACCGTTGGGAAATTGATAGAACTTTAAATGATCATGATGAAATCCAGGCAATGATCATTATATAGGCATCACGTCCAAGATCGGTAGACTGACTCCTGCCTACATCTACTACTATTACTCCACACATCGACCACTATCCAGCATGCATCTAGTGTATTAAGTTCATGGAGAAACGGAGTAATGCAATAAGAATAATGACATGATGTAGACAAGATCTATTTATGTAGAAATAGACCCCATCTTGTTATCCTTAATAGCAACGATACATACATGTCGTTTCCCTTTCTATCACTGGGATCAAGCACCGTAAGATCGAACCCATCACAAAGCACCTCTTCCCATTGCACGATAAATAGATCAAGTTGGCCAAACAAAACCAAAATATCGGAGAAGAAATACGAGGCTATAATTAATCAAACATATAAGAGATCAAAGAAGACTCAAATAACTTTCATGGATAAAAACATAGATCTGATCATAAATTCAAAGTTCATCGGATCCCAACAAACACACCACAAAAGACTTACATCATATGGATCTCCAAGAGACCACTGTATTGATAATCAAGAGAGAGAGAGGAATCCATCTAGCTACTAACTATGGACCCATAGGTCTACAAAGAACTTATCACACATCATCGGAGAGGCACCAATGGACATGATGCACCCCTCAGAGATGGTGTCTAGATTGGATCTTGTGTTTCTGGACTCTGCGGCGGCTGGAATTGAATTTCGTCGACTCCCCTAGGGTTTCTGGAATATTGCGGTATTTATAGAGCAAAGAGGCGGTTCAAAGGGCACCCGAAGTGGGCATAACCCAACGAGGCGTGCCTAGGCCCCCAGGCGCGCCATGTTGGGTTGTGCTCTCCTCGGATCATCCCTAGGTGCTTTCCTGACCCATTGGATGTCTTTTGGCCCAAAAAAATCCTCAAAAAGTTTTGCTGCATTTTGACTCCGTTTGATATTGATTTCCTGCGATGTAAAAAACATGCAGAAAACAATAACTGGCACTGGGCACTATGTCAATAGGTTAGTACCAAAATATGATATCAAATGACTATAAAATGATTGTAAAACATCCAAGAATGATAATATAACAACATGGAACAATAAAAAATTATAGATACGTTGGAGACGTATCAGACAGATGTATTGATAACCCACAAGTGTAGCGGATCAGTTGTAGCCCCTTTCGGTAAGTAAGAGTGTCGAACCCAATGAGGAGCTAAAGGTAGAACAAATATTCCCTCAAGTTCTATCGACTACCGATACAACTCTACGCACGCTTAACATTTGCTTTACCTAGAACAAGTATGAAACTAGAAGTACTTTGTAGGTGTTGTAGGATAGGTTTGCAAGATAATAAAGAGCATGTAAATAAAAACTAGGGGCTGTTTAGATAAATAAACAATTAAGTTAGTATAGCGAGCGTAGAAAAGTGGTGGTAGGAGTTGCGGAATTGTCCCTAAGAAATTGACTACATTACTAGACCGATAGCAAGTTTTATGTGGGGGAGGCCACTACTAGCATGTCATCCCTTACTTGGAATTCTATGCAATTATGATTGGAACTCTATCAAGCATCCGCAAATCTTGTCATTCATTAAGGTAAAACCCAACCATAGCCTTAAAATATATTGGTTCCCCTTCAACCCCGTATGCATCAATTTCTATGCTAGGCTGAAGGTGCTGCCACCCTTGCCCTCCAATACATAGTCCCATAAACATACAACTAACCCTATGGTGTGATCCACACACGCGCTCATATGATGGGAACCAAAGGATAGCAACATAACCACACGAAAATTAA
Organism: Triticum aestivum; assembly: GCF_018294505.1. Classification (NCBI taxonomy): domain Eukaryota; kingdom Viridiplantae; phylum Streptophyta; class Magnoliopsida; order Poales; family Poaceae; genus Triticum; species Triticum aestivum. The sequence continues at coordinate 607,006,621 of NC_057801.1, read as the reverse complement.
ACCAATCATAGCAATCCACCAATCACCGATAAAACAACAAAAATCTAATCAAGCATCCTAGGATGGCAACACATCATTGAATAATAATATGAAGCATAAAGCACCATGTTCAAGTAGAGGGTTACATCGGGTTGCGGGAGAGTGGACCGCTGAATATAAATGGTGGAAGGTGATGAAGATGTTGGGGAGGATGACGGAGGTGTTGGTGTAGATCGTCGTCACATGATGATTGCCCTGGCGGTGTTCCGACGCCACCGGGAAAGAGGGGGAGAGAGCCCCCCTCCTTCTTCTTCTTCCTTTACCTCCCCCTAGATGGGACGAGGTTTTCCCATCTGGTCCATGGCTTCCATGGACGTGGAGGCGCTAGAGCCCCTCTGAGATTGGATCTGTCTCTCTGTTTCTCTTTTGTTTCGCGACTCCCGTTTTCTGGCCTTTCACTGTTTCTTAAATTCTCGGAGATCCGTAAATCCAATTGGGCTAAAAATTTAACACAATTTTTATCTGGATATAAGCTTCCTTGCGGCTAAAGGAGACCTCCAACTGACCTACGAGGTGGCCACAAGCCCCCTGGTCGTGCCCTGGGTAGGGTGGCTGATACATCTTGGAGGCTGTATGCTATTATATAATTTTTGATTGCTCCATGCTATTATATTACCCGTTTTGGATGTTTATGGGCTTTACTTTACACTTTTATATCATTTTTGGGACTAACCTACTAACCGGAGGCCTAGCCCGAATTGCTGTTTTTTGCCTATTTCAGTGTTTTGAAGAAAAGGAATATCAAATGGAGTCCAAACGGAATGAAACCTTCGGGAGCGATCTTTTTGGAACAAACGCAATCTCGAAGACTTGGAGTGCACATCAAGAAGCAGCCGAGACGGCCACGAGGTGGGAGGGCGCGCCCTAGTGGGGTGGGCGCACCCCCCACCCTCGTGGGCTCCTCGTGGCTCCCGTGACCTACCTCCTTTGCCTATATATACTCTCGTACCCTGAAAACATCAGGGAGCACCACGAAAAACTATTTCTACCATCCCAACCTTCTGTATCCGCGAGATCCCATCTTGGAGCCTTCACCGGCGCTCCGTCGGAGGGGGAATCAACCATGGAGGGCTTCTACATCAACAACATAGCCTCTCTGATGAGTTGTGAGTAGTTTACCACAGACCTTCGGGTCCATAGTTATTAGCTAGATGGCTTCTTCTCTCTCTTTGAATCTCAATACAAAGTTCTCCTCGATCTTCTTGGAGATCTATTCGATGTAACTCTTTTTGCGGTGTGTTTGTCGAGATCCGATGGATTGTGGGTTTATGATCAAGTTTATCTATGAGAAATATTTGAATCTCCTCTGAATTCTTTTATGTATGATTGGTTATCTTTGCAAGTCTCTTCGAATTATCCGTTTGGTTTGGCCTACTAGATTGATCTTTCTTGCAATGGGAAAAGTGCTTAGCATTGGGTTCAATCTTGCGGTGTCCTTTCCCAGTGACAGCAGGGGGAGCAAGGCACTTATTGTATTGTTGCCATCGAGGATAAAAAGATGGGGTTTATATCATATTGTTTGAGTTTATCCCTCTACATCATGTCATCTTTCTTAATGCATTACTCTATTCTTATGAACTTAATACTGTAGATCCAGGCAGGAGTCGATCGATGTGTGGAGTACTAGTAGTAGATGAAGAATCGTTTCGGTTTACTTGCTGCGGACATGATGCCTATATACATGATCATGGCTAGATAATCTCATAACTATGCACTTTTCTATCAATTGCTCGACAGTAATTTGTTCACCCACCGTAATACTTATGCTATCTTGAGAGAAAACCACTAGTGAAACCTATGGCCCTCGGGTCTATCTTTTATCATATAAGTTTCTGATCTACTTTTATTTTGCTCTTTACTTTCCAATCTATATCATAAAAATACCAAAATATTTATCTTATCTTATTATCTCTCTCAGATCTCACTTTCGCAAGTTAACATGAAGGGATTGACAACCCCTTTATCGCGTTGGTTGCGAGGTTCTTGTTTGTTTGTGTAGGTACGAGGGACTTGTGAGGAGCCTCCTACTGGATTGATACCTTGGTTCTCAAAAACTGAGGGAAATACTTACGCTACTTTGCTGCATCACCCTTTCCTCTTCAAGGGAAAACTAACGCTTTGCTCAAGAGGTAGAAAGAAGGATTTCTGGCGCCGTTTCCAGGGAGCATTGCTCTATTCTTTGAGTCACTTGGGATTTATATTTGCTGGTCACTATGAGGAACTTGAAAGACGAAAGAACTAAGATTTATCCTTCAACTACGAGGGGAGATAAGGAACTGCCATCTAGCTCTGCACTTGATTCTCCTTCTGTTATGAGTAAGCTTGTGACACCTAAACCTACTTCTGCTATGAATTCTGATATGTCTCATGTTATTGATGATGCCACTTCTGCTATGCATGATACTTATGATGAAACTACTTCTATGCTTGATACTACTGTTCCATTAGGTGAATTTCTTGATGAAAAACTTGCTAGGGCCAGAGAGAATAAAATTCTTGAAACTGATATTATTGAAGATAGTGATGATGAAGGTTCTCCCCCTAAATATGAATTGCCTGTTGTTCCTGAGGGTTCTGTTATGGATGAAGAAACTGCTAGAGATTTTCTTGCTTGCAATGATAGATCTAATCTTAAGAAATTACTAGCTAAACTGAAATAGAAATCTCTGAATGCTAGAATGAAATATGACTCTGCTTTTGCTACTTCACCTATCTTTGTTACTGATAAGGATTATGATTTCTCTGTCGATCCTGAGATAATTACTTTGGTTGAATCTGATCCTCTATGGCTATGAATCTGAAACTGTTGTGGCACATCTTACCAAATTGAATGATATAGCCACCCTATTCACTAATGACGAGAAATCTCGCTACTACTATATCCTTAATATATTTCCATTCTCATTAAAGGGTGATGCTAAAACTTGGTTTAATTCTCTTGATCCTGGTTGTGTGCATAGTCCCCAGGATATGATTTATTACTTCTCTGCTAAATATCTCCCCTCTCATAAGAAACAAGCTGCTTTAAGGGAAATATATAATTTTGTGCAAATTGAAGAAGAGAGTCTCCCACAATCTTGGGGGAGGCTTCTCCCATTACTTAATGCTTTGCCTGATCATCCTCTTAAGAAAAATGAAATACTTGATTTCTTTTATAATGGACTAACGGATGCTTCCAAAGACCACTTGGATAGTTGTGCTGGTTGTGTTTTCAGGGAAAGAACAATCAATCAAGCTGAATTGCTATTAAATAATATGTTGACTAATGAAAATAATTGGACATTTCCTGAGCCAATTCCTGAGCCAACTCCTAAGCCAACTCCGAAGAAAAGAGGTGTTCTATTTCTCAGTCCTGAAGATATGCAAGAGGCAAAGAAATCTATGAAAGAAAAAGGTATTAAAGCAGAAGATGTTAAGAATTTACCTCCTATTGAAGACATACATGGTCTTAATATAGCACCTATTGAAGAAATACATGGTCTTGATAACCCGACACAGGTAGTAAAGGTAAATTCTCTCTATAGATACAATAAAGTGGAAATCCCATCTACTAAGTTTGCTAGCCAATGCTTGGATGAATTTGATGACTTTATGGCTAGACAAGAAAACTTCAATGCTTATGTTGGTAGACAATTGAAACAAAATGCTTATATGATTGGACACTTGAGTGATTATATGTCTAGAGTTAAGGGTGAACTTAAACTCATTAGTAAACATGCTTCTATGGTTACCACTCAAGTAGAACAAGTGCTTAAGGCTCAAAATGATTTGCTCGATGAATTAAAATAAACATGACTTTGCTGTTAGAGTAGTTACTAGAACAGGTAAAATGACTCAGGAACCTTTGTATCCCAAAGGCCACCCTAAGAGAATTGAGCAAGATTCTCAGAGAAATAATGTTGATGCACCTAGTCCTTCTAAAAGGAAGAAAAAGAAAAATGATAGGACTTTGCATGCTTCTAGTGAACATGTTGTAGACACACTTGAGAATCCCAATGATATTTCAATTTCTGATATGCTGAAACACAATCTGGTGATGAACATGAACCTAGTGATAATGTTAATGATAAAGTTCATGTTGATGCTCAACCTAGCAATAATAATGATGTAGAGATTGAGCCTGCTGTTGATCTTGATAACCCACAATCAAAGAATCAATGTTATGATAAGAGAGACTTTGTTGCTAGGAAGCACGATAAAGAAAGAGAACCATGGGTTCAGAAACCCATGACTTTTCCTCCTAATCCATCCAAGAAAAAGGATGATGAGGATTTTGAGCGCTTTGCTGAAATGATTAGACCCATCTTTTTGCGTATGCGTTTGACTGATATGCTTAAAGTAAATCCTTATGCTAAGTACATGAAGGATATTATTACAAATAAAATAAAGATACCGAAAGCTGAAATATCCACCATGCTTGCTAATTATACTTTTAAGGGTGGAATACCTAAGAAACTTGGGGGTCCAGGAGCACCAACTATACCATGCTCCATTAAAAGAAATTATGTTAAAACTGTTGTATGTGATCTTGGAGCCGGTGTTAGTGTTATGCCTCTTTATATCATAGACTTGGATTCAGTAAGTTGACACCTACTGAAATATCTTTACAAATGGCTAATAAATCAACTGCTATACCTGTCGGTATTTGTGAGGATGTGCCTGTTGTGGTTGCAAACGTTACTATCTTAACGAACATTCTTATTCTTGATATTCCCGAGGACGATAGTATGTCGATTATCCTTGGTAGACCCTTTTTGAATATTGTAGGGGCTGTTATTGATTGCAACAAAGGCAATGTCACTTTTCATGTTAATGGTAATGAGCATATGGTACACTATCCGAGGAAACAACCTCAAGTTCACAGTATCAATTCTATTGGGAAAATTCCATTGATTATTATTGGAGGTTTTGAATTTCCTCTTCCTACTGTCAAGAAGAAATATGATAATCTTATTATTGGGGATGTGCATATCCCCGTTGAGGTAACCTAGTGTTATTCGAAATTTCTTCGGTTTCATGCGATTCGGAATGAGTTTGTTAACAAGACTTGATCAACCTTGTTAGTGGATTCCTTTTGATGAGCATGAGATGGATGAAGTTAGAAAGCACAACCTTCTGTACCCTCTTTTTACTTTCTGTTATTTAGATTAAATAAAGTAAAAATAGTATTTTCTATGTGTTTTCTGAATTACCCATGCAATAAAAAATACCCCGAAAATAAAAGTTCTCCAAATGACCTGAAAATTTAGTATGCTTTTTTCTGGAATATTTGAGAATATCTAGCACTGAGAAAATAGCAGGGGGAGCTGGCACCTGGCCATGAGGGTCAGGGGCACGCCCCCTGCCACGTGGGCCCATGGTGGTCCCCCTCCACTTATTCCTTCACCCACACTCTTCTTCTTCCTCCCAAAGAATCACTATCTAGCTCAAGCACGAGTTCTAGCTCATTTTGCTGCCATTTTTTATCTCCTCGCTCAAAGCTCCATTCACAAAACTGCTTTGGGGGATTGTTCTTTGGTATGTGACTCCTCCAATGGTCCAATTAGTTTTTGCTCTAGTGCTTTATTCATTGCAAATTTTTGTTGCCTAGGTGACCCTGTTCTTGAGCTTGCATGTCAAATTTATATGGTCTCAACTAGTTCTAATGCATGATATAGTCTCCAGGCACTTGTGGGAGTAGTTGCTATCAATTTTGTTGAGTTTGGTTCACTTTTATTTGGAGTTACTAAATATTTCAGAAATTTTTCGGCGGAAGAAAGATGTCTAGGAAAATGTACCAAGGTGGTTCTTCAAGGAAGCAAGGACCCAGGCTCGCATTACTTGAGAAGGACAATGAACCACCAAGGGTAGATTATGTGTGGCCTTGTGAATGGCTGTCAGAGGAGTTTATGGTCAAAGCAGGCATCAAGGATGAACTTGATGCATATGTGCGTAACACTGATCTTGAGGACTTCATGCAAGATAAGTGCCCTCAATACTACCATCTAACGGATTCCTTTGTGAGAAGGTTTAAATTTACATCTTCGCGTAATTCTCGCAATGTCCTGTTTGATCTTTATGATAAATCTTATACCATGGACCTAGAAGATTTTACTACTGCTTGTGAACTCCCGCAGTGTGGCAGTGTTAATGAACCTCACAAATCTGAATATAAAGACTTTCTTGCTAGTATCACTGTGGGAGAATATAGAGAAATAGCACAAGCTACCATAGGGAGCATTCATTTTCCTGCTATACATTATTTTGCTCTCTTCATAGGTAGATGCATTAACTATAAAGATGAGGCATGTCACATGTGTGTTCTAGATCTTAGTGTCCTCAAGAGTGCTGTGTTAGGAGATAAACAATATAACCTGGGGGCTATCGTTGCACGTAGGTTGCATAATACTGGTTTAACTGGAGATTTGTTTGGTGGGATTTATGAAACCCGTGTGGCTAATTTTCTTGATATACCCATACATGAAGGGGATATGGAGTTTCTTGATATACCCATACGTATGGTTAGCCATCTGTTTCTTGAGAGGAATGAACAATTCCTCCAGTATCGACTAATCTTTGACAGACATCGCACTATCCATGTTCCTCTCCCTGCCCCTGGTTTATTTGACTTTCAGGCAAAAAGGAGATATTTTATAACTAGGGAGGAGGCGAACGAGTATGAGAGGAGGATGGAGGCAGCTCGCCTCCAAGCTGCAACTCGTGAGGCAATGGCTGTTGCATCTCAGTACGACCCCAGTTACAACTTTGGATACCCGCCAAGCCATCCATGGGCATAGACCAACTTAGGCCAAAAGCCTAAGCTTCTGGTAGTATGTATTTCTCACCGACATTACATTCATGTTCACACACTCACTCTAGTTGTCGGTGCTCATACTTTTTCATTGTACTATCCATGCTAGTTTATTTTCTTTTCTAGCTTTCTTCTTGTGTGTTTGAATAACCTTAAGAAAAACCAAAAAAAATTAGTTAGTTTATCTTCCATGCCTGTAGTAGTAATTAAAAGCAAAACCAAAAAGATTTCTCGTTCTTCTTTTGCTTGTTCGGAGCTTTCCCGTGTAAATAGTTTTATTTCTTTTCTTTCCTTTGGGGGTCGAGAGGAGAAGACCATAATGAAAATGTTGAGTGGCTCTTATATGCATTATTGTTGATTTAACCAAGATCCCATATTACTTTTTCTTCTCCCTTGAATTGAATGCTTGCAGATTCCAGCTTAGTCCAATGCACGTGCACTATTATTATCCACACCGTTCGGTCGTGCAAGTGAAAGGAAATAATGACGATATATGATGGACTGATTGAGATGAGAGAAGCTGGTATGAACTCGACCTCTCTTGTTTTTATAAATATGATTAGTTCATCATTCCTGATTTAGCCTATCATGAATAAACATGGTTGCGATGACAATTAGAGATTATAGTTGCTTATGCCATGCTTAATTAGCTAGGAGTTTATAATGGTTTACCTTGCGTGAAAACATGCTGTTAAAATGGTTGTGATGTGGTATGATAGGGTGGTATCCTCCTTTGAATTATTCGAGTGACTTGACGTGGCACATGTTTACACATGTAGTTGAAACAAAATCAACATAGCCTTCACGATATTTATGTTCATGGTGGATTATATCCTACTCATGCTTGAACTTAGTATTGATTAATTTTAATGCATGTTCACGACTGTTGTCGCTCTCTAGTTGGTCGCTTCCCAGTCTCTTTCTAGCCTTCACTTGTACTAAGCGGGAATACTGCTGTGCATCCAAACTCCATAAACCCCAAAGTTATTCCATATGAGTCCACCATACCTTCCTATATGCGGTATTTACATGTCGTTCAAATGAAATTATGTTTTGTATGCTCGAACAGCTCATGTATCAACTAGGGTTGTCTGTATCTTCCATGTTAGGCGGGTTATTCTCAAGAGGAGCGGACTCCGCTCCTCATTCATGAGAAAATGGCTGGTCACCGGGATGCCCAGTCCCATGCTCAAATTAAATCAAAATAATTGCAAACAAAACTCCCCTAGGATTTTTGTTAGTTGGAGGCACCCGTTGTTTCGGGCAAGCCATGGATTGATGGTTGTTGGTGGTGGGGGAGTACAAACTTTACCATTGTGTTTGGGAACCGCCTATAATGTGTGTAGCATGGAAGATATCGAGATCTCTCAGTTGTTATGTTGACATTGAAAGTATACTGCTCAAAATTTTATTTATCTCTATTTCAAAATAGAGCTCTAGCACCTCTACAAATCCCTGCTTCCCTCTACGAAGGGCCTGTCTATTTAATTTTATGTTGAGTCATCACCCTCTTATTAAAAAGCACCCACTGGAGAGCACCGCTGTCATTTGCATGCATTACTATTAGTTTATATTGGGTATGACTATGACTGGATCTCTTTTACCATGAATTACAATGTTTAGTCAGTCCTTGATCTTTAAGGTGCTCTGCATTTATGTTTTGCGGTCTCAGAAAGGGCTAGCAAGATACCATCTTGTTATATCATATTATGATTGTTTTGAGAAACTGTTGTCATCCGAGATTTATTATTATTGCTCGCTAGTTGATTATGCCATTGATATGAGTAAACATGAGACCTAAGTGTTATTGTGAATATGGTTAGTTCATAATCTTTGCTGAAAACTTGAATGCTGGCTTTACATATTTGGAACAACAAGAGCAAACAGAGTTTGTAAAAGTTTTTCTTTATCACTTTCAGTTTTTCAACTGAATTGCTTGAGGACAAGCAAAGGTTTAAGCTTGGGGGAGTTGATACGTCTCTATCGTATCTACTTTTCCAAACACTTTTGCCCTTGTTCTGGACTCTAACTTGCATGATTTGAATGGAACTAACCCGGACTGACATTGTTTTCAGCAGAACTACCATGGTGTTATTTTTGTGCAGAAATAAAAGTTCTCGGAATGACCTGAAAATCCACGGAGCAAATTTTTGGAATTAATAAAAAATACTGGCGAAAGAATCAGCACTAGGGGCCCACACCCTGTCCACGAGGGTGGGGGTGCCCCCCCTAGGGCGCGCCCCCTGCCTCATGGGCCCCCTGGACCTCCACCGACCTCAACTCCAACTCCATATATTCATGTTCGGCGAGAAAAAAAATCATAGAGAAAGTTTCATCGCGTTTTACGATACGAAGCCGCCGCCAAGCCCTAATCTCTCTCGGGAGGGCTGATCTGGAGTCCGTTCGGGGCTCCGGAGAGGGGGATTCGTCGCAGTCGTCATCATCAACCACCGTCCATCACCAATTTCATGATGCTCACCGCCGTGCGTGAGTAATTCCATCGTAGACTTGCTGGACGGTGATGGGTTGGACGAGATTTACCATGTAATCAAGTTAGTTTTGTTAGGGTTTGATCCCTAGTATCCACTATGTTCTGAGATTGATGTTGCTATGACTTTGCTATGCTTAATGCTTGCCACTAGGGCCCGAGTGCCATGATTTCAGATCTGAACATATTATGTTTTCATGAATATATGTGAGTTCTTGATCCTATCTTGCAAGTCTATAGTCACGTATTATGTGTTATGATCCGACAATCCCGAAGTGACAATAATCGGGACCACTCTCGATGATAACCGTAGTTTGAGGAGTTCATGTATTCACTAAGTGTTAATGCTTTGGTCCGGTACTCTATTAAAAGGAGGCCTTAATATCCCTTAGTTTCCATTAGGACCCCACTTCCACGGGAGGGTTGGACAAAAGATGTCATGCAAATTCTTTTCGATAAGCACGTATGACTATATTCGGAATACATGCCTGCATTACATTGATGAACTAGAGCTAGTTCTATGTCACCCTATGTTATAACTATTACATGAGGAATCGCATCTGACATAATTATCCATCACTTATCCAATGCCTACGAGCTTTTCACATATTGTTCTTTGCTTAGTTACTTTACCATTGCTACTATTACAATTACTACAAAACTGCTACTGTTACTTTTGCTACTATTACCGTTACTTCCATACTACTTTGCTACTAAATACTTTGCTGCAGATACTAAGTTATCCAGGTGTGGTTGAATTGACAACTCAACTGCTAATACCTGAGAATATTCTTTGGCTCCCCTTGTGTCGAATCAATAAATTTGGGTTGAATACTATACCCTCGAAAATTGTTGCGATGCCCTATACTTGTGGGTTATCAACTGCACCTTCAACAAGCCGCCATCTGTAAGTGTTGCATACAATGTGTTCCATCTGAATCATGTTTGCATGAATACTGCCCACTTATGATCATTTGACTTCAACAGGTCGATTCTCCATTTTGGAAGAAGAAGCCGCAACATAAGACGGCAAAACCGACTCGTACCAAGACCAAGACCACCGATCCCGCCGAGTTAAACTTGGATGACGACGGTGATGATGATGAGTCGGAGGTAGAACTTGACTCTCTTGGCTCATTTTTTGTACATCTCATTGACAATGATTGTTATCAGGAGGAAGCCGAAGCCAGCCATGCGGGTGACGAAAAGGTAATTGTTCTTTCCTCTGGCTCAGAATCTATGCCAAAACAGAAAACTCGCCAAGCAAGCCGGAAAGTAAGGTTTCTCATCCTCTGGCTTATTTGGATTCCAACTTTATTTTGAAGAAGCGGCAACATGAAGCCCGCTGCACAACCCGGAACAGTGGAAGCAGGATCCTTTCATCCGGCTTACCAAACACCCCAGCTCCTCGCAAGCGTCGTCCAGAGGTTTAAACAAACTCTGACTTAACTTATCCTAGGGCCAGTCTTTTTCGACAACCTCTTAATCCTTTCGATTCAAATTATCAGGGGACGTCTCATTCTTCCTCTGGCGATTCAATGGGGACTCATGTCCCAGCCTTCAAACTGATGCCAGGGTAAGATTGTCAAATCTTTGCTTTCAATTATATACTCAACTGTTGTACTAACCTTATCTTGTGTTTTATTCACGGGGCTATGGCAAAGCCCAGTAAGAAGATGAAGGCGACAAAAACTCCTGAGAACACTTTTGAGTCGGAGCAATAGTCACCAGAGACCTCTCATCAAGCTCCTGAAGCCATAGTTGATGAACCACCACTAGTTGATCACAATGTTGACATTGACCAGATGGAAGTTCACCCATCCATCACCAATCTGCCAAGCCCCATTAAGCCGTCAAGCCCTATCAAGATGGCTGAAGAAAAAGATGACGATGTTACCATCACTAGGCATGTCTATACAGAGCCAGGCAAACCTACTGTCTTGTCGAAGCACAGTGCCAAGGAACAGATTTCGGTCGCTGACAAAGGCAAGTGGTCAGCCAATCTGGACAGCTATGCTCAATTCAGTGCCCAACAAATTCACTTTGGGTGCTTAAACCGTCTTTACACAAGTCGTGACTATGAAGCCAGCTTAGTAAACTTGATGAAGGAGAGATTTGAGGTAAACACTATAACTTCTTCATATAAATATACTTCCATTAGCCGCCAAGTTGATTTGACATGATAGAATAGAATGTGATGTAAACTTCAATAGCTTTAGATATCAAATCCAGTAGCCCCCAATGGCCGATTTATACATTCAAGATAAACCGGGACTTCCAATAATAGTACTTCAACTTTGCATGTGTAGCCCCCAAGGGCCGGCTTAATCTGTCAAGGTGAGCTGGGACTTTAGATAATAATGATTTAATTTCACATCCATAGCCCTCAAGGGCTTTCTTAATCTGTCAAGATAAGCCAGGTCTCAATACCATATGTGTCCAGAAAATTTGAGCATATAACCCCCATGAACCGGCTATAGTCATCATATAGTAATCATGTCATCATAAACTTGTCTTAAAAAAGAGCAAGGTGCATTATCCCCCAAGTGCCAAGTAAAATACTTGCATTATGCTTGGGACTTATTAAATAAACTCATTGCAATCCCACTCATTGTTTCTATCTTTCAGGCTGAGCTTAATAGCAAAGAATCCCAGGTCGCTGACCTTCAAGAAAACATCAAGTCTCAGCAAACAGAAACCTCCAAGGCCAAAGCCGAGTTGACCACTTCTTTAGCAGATATGGAGAGGCTGAAAAAAGATTTCAAAGCTGATCAGGGCGGTTGGGAAACAGAAAAGTCAGCCCTATTGAAAAGAGCATAGGATGCTGAAGCGACTCTTAAGCCAGTAGCTGAAGAGCTCGCCGGCTTAAAGCATCAATTAAACGCCATGACTGCTACCATCTTTGGTAAGTAAGTTCATCTTAACATTTGCTTTCAATAGATTATAATCGCTATGCATCCGGCTTATAAATTTTTCTTAACGATGCAGGCTCCAGAGTTGCTCATCTTGGCTCAGATATGCGGAAGAAATTGAAAGCCGCCTACACCCTCATTGAACAATTATATACTGGCGTGCAACAAGCCATCTGCATAGCAGCTCACAAGAAACAGCCACCAACCCATATCAAGGATACTTTGGAGAAGTTGCCTGTGCTGCCCCTGCGGATTGAAGAACTGAAGAAATCAACTGCCAGAGCCGGTGCACTCACTGCGCTAACCCGGGCCAAAGCATGGCAAGCCGATCTTGAGCCGGCAGATTTGGCGAATGGCTGCCCTAGCATGAAAGAGGATGGGTCTCCTTTCAGTGCAGAAGACTTCACTTCAATAGCGAGGGAGATGCATCCTCTAGCAAGCAAGCTGGCTAGAGATACCAATGTGTCACATTATCAACCGGTTTATGATGATGATAACAAGAAGGTCAAGGCGCCGATTCATGATTCATAAGACCTGACTCCTCTGATCCGTAAGCACACTTTTGCCCCTGATATTGACCCATCAACACTTATAAGTGATGAAGCTATATTCAGATCTTTGACTGGGATCAACTGGGCAACCACTGACTTCTAGCCAATGGGTGAAGAGGAGCAGGATGAATCGGTGCTGGACAACCCACAAGCGTCAACCCGTCAAGGCCAAGACCAGTAAGCTGCAGGCCGGCTTAGCATCTACTCTCTGTGAGACTTTGCCAAAACAATTATTCTTTTGGGCTATCAGTTGCCTTGTAATAGGCTAGCTTTCAAACAATTTATCTGTCATGCCATCGCACATGTTGATCTTTCCAAACACTTGATGACTTGTATTGATCTTCTTTGATGACCTAATGTTCAAGCTCATAGTCATTATCAATTTTTCCTAAGCATATTGTCATAAACCCTGCATACAAACAGAGCACATGTACCTTGGTGGTTTACCCCAAGGCGGGTCAAAAAGCCCCATATAACAAACCACTGGTGACTATATCGTCCAGAACCAGGGCTGGTTCATCAAAACCTCATATAATTATAACAAAATAAATATCATACTTGTGATACTTATGTGTATTGCCGGCTTACAATGCCAAATGCAATAAGGGCAATAGTCCGAATACATAGCACATCACTCTATGATTTATCCACGCCGCCGGCTTACAATGCATTGGACAGAACTCCATAGATATAAACATCATACACTAGCGACTTAACATCCAAAGCCAGGTCGGGTTATCAAAACACTGGATTTCATCAAATAAAGATCAAGGCATCATGGCCTGAATTGAGTTTCGACCATATATCAATATGGCACAAGTATATAAGTCATCAAAAATATTCAAAGGCAAAAGAAAACAGAAAAATCAAGGCATTCAAAGGCTACCAGGCCTCAACATCAAGTGCTATTCAAGGGTTGCACAACCACTGAGTTACTCCTTAATTCAAACCTGCAAGCCGTGCCTCACATGACCAAATCGTCATTTTAACTTTGACAAGTTCAGGGTCTTTAAAATATTAACTGTCAAGAGTATGGCGAGTCATTCCAGGATTATCTGGTCGGAGTGGCAAACTTACAAAGGCAGGATAACCCGGTTTGTTGGTGAATACACCTGGCGACCAAGCCTATTACGAGGGACAACAAAGCTTTTGTTCATTTAACAAAAAGCCCCCAAGTAATATTGTGATCCAAGCGTACAAGCTGGATCATTAGGGTAGTCATAGCTATGCTCAATGAGCAGGAAGCCCCCAAGTTTTTGCAATCAAGCCATACAAGCTGGATCAAAAGGGTCATAGCTATGCTCAATGAGCAGGAAGCCCCCAAGTGACCTTATGAAGTAAATAAAGACTCAGGTTCTCAGAAATGAAACGACAAAGGCCCTGAATCATCAGGGATGTCGGCTTTATTATACTAATCATAATATATACATTGATAAAAGTATGTACATCACAAGAGCCGGTGACTCAGGTGTAATAAGGACGAAGATGAGCAATATTCCACGGCTGGTGGGTCTCCTCCTCCGACGTGCGTGAGTCCTTGTGGTCTTGAATATCAATAAGGTAGTTTGACCTGTTGTTCAGATTTTTGCTAACCACAAAGGGCCCTTCCCAAGGTAGGGATAACTTGTGCATGTTAGTTGATCCTAGATGAGCCGGAGCACGAAATCTCCTTCTTGAAAGGTCCTGGTCTTAACCCGGTGGCTGTGATAATGACGTAGATCTTGTTGGTAAATTGCCGAACGAGCCGTCGCAAGGTCATGCTCTTCATCCAACAGGTCAATAGCATCCTGACATGATTTCTCATTATCATCTTCAACATAAGCCGCCACGCGAGGCGAATCATGACATATGTCACTAGGGCGAACCGCCTCAGCTCCGTAAACCATGAAGAAAGGCGTGTAATCCGTAGATCTATTGGGGGTGGTATTGATACTCCAAAGCACTGAGGGCAACTCCTCCACCCAACAACTCGACGTCCTCTGCAAAGGGACCATAATCCGGGGCTTGATACCTCTCGAGATTTCTTGATTAGCTCGTTCAGCTTGGCCATTAGACTGGGGGTGAGCCACTGATGATACATCAAGCTGGATATGCTCTTGCTGACAGAATTCTTTCATTGCCCCCTTAGACTGATTAGTACCATTATTAGTAATGATACTATGAGGATATCCAAAACGAAAGATCACCTTTTTGATGAATTGAACTGCCATGGCTGCATCACATTTGCTGACCGGCTCAGCCTCAACCCACTTTGTAAACTTGTCTACTGCTACCAAGAGGTGAGTCTTTCTATCCTTAGACCTTTTGAAAGGCCCAACCATATCCAGCCCCCAGACTGCAAATGGCCAAGTAATTGGAATCATCCTCAATTCTTGAGCCGACACATGAGCTCGTCTTGAAAATTTCTGACAACCATCACACTTACTGACCAGATCTTCTGCATCAGCATGAGCTGTTAGCCAATAAAACCCATGACAAGAAGCCTTAGCAACAAGAGATTTAGAGACGGCATGATGACCACAATCTCCTTCATGAATCTCCCTTAAAATTTCACGGCCCTCCTTAGGATAAATGCATCGTTGAAACACTCCTGTAACACTGCATCTGTGAAGCTCACCATTGATAATAGTCATTGACTTAGACCTCCGGGTTATTTGTACGGCCAAAGGTTCATCCTCAGGTAACTCGCCTCGGGTCATATAAGCCGGATATGGAACAGTCCAATCAGGGATAACATGGAGAGCCGCCACCAACTGTGCCTCTGGGTCAAGAATTGCTAAGTCCTCCTCTGTAGGCAACTTTACTGATGGGTTATGCAGAACATCAAGGAAAACATTAGGGGACACCGGCTTACGCTGAGACCCAGTCGTCTTAATGCATCAACAACTTCATTTTTCCTTCGATCAACATGCTCCACTTGATATCCTTGGAAGTGACCAGCAATAGTATCAACCTCTCGGCAATAAGCCGCCATGAGTGGATCCTTTGAATCCCAAGTTCCTGATACTTGCTGAGCCACCAAATCTGAGTCGCCAAAGAACAGTACCCGGCTTAGATTCATCTCTTTATCCATTCGAGGACCATGGAGTAAGGCTTCATACTCAACTACATTGTTAGTACAAGGGAACATCAACCTTAAAACATAACAAAATTTATCACCTCATGGGGAAGTCAATATAACTCCAGCCCCCGAGCCGTCCAATTGTCTGAATCCATCAAAATGAATAGTCCAATATGTATTGTTCAGCTTATCCTTAGGCATCTGCAGCTTTGTCCAATCGTTGATGAAGTCCACCAGTGCTTGAGATTTTATATCCGTCCTAGGCACATACTTCAAGCCATGGGGTCCAAGCTCAATAGCCCACTTAGCTACCCGACCTATGGCTTCTCTATTTTGAATAATATCCCCCAACGGAGCAGAACTAACCATAGTGATGGGATGACCAAGGAAATATTGCTTCAACTTGCGACTGACCATGAACACGCCGTAAACCAGTTTATGCCAATGTGGGTATCTCCGCTTAGACTCAATGAGAACCTCACTGACGTAATAAACCGACCTTTGAACCGAATACTCCTTTCCTGACTCCTTCCTTTCAACCACAACTGCCACACTGACAGCCCTATTGTTTGCATCCACATATAACAGCAAGGGCTCCTTCTCAATAGGGTTGCAAGAACCGGCAGCTCAGCCAACTGTTTCTTAAGTGCCTCAAACGCCTCATTAGCAGCATCGCTCCAAACAAAGTCATTTGCCTTCTTCATCAGTTGATACAAAGGTATATCCTTCTCTCCCAGGCGGCTGATAAACCGGCTCAAAGCCGCAATACGACCTGCCAAGCGCTGGACATCATTGATACACGCCGGCTTAGCCAAAGAAGTGATGGCTTTGATCTTCTCTGGGTTAGCTTCAATACCCCTCCCAGAAACCAGGAAGCCCAATAACTTGCCCACTGGCACGCCAAAAACACACTTGGCCGGGTTAAGCATCATTTTATAGACTCGAAGATTGTCAAAGGTCTCTTTCAAATCATCTATCAAAGTTTCCTTCTTCCTGGATTTCACAACAATATCATCCGCATAAGCGTAAACATTGCTCCCAATCTGGCCATGGAGGCAATTCTGAACACACCGTTGGTAAGTCGCCTCGTCACTCTTGAGCCCAAAAGGCATAGACACATAGCAGAAGGTTCCAAAGGGAGTGATGAAAGTTGTCTTCTCCTAGTCCTTAACTGCCATCTTGATATGATGATATCCAAAATAAGCATCCAAAAGGCTCAAACGCTCACAACCCGCCGCATCATCAATAATCTGATCAATACGCGAGAGAGCAAAAGGATCAGCCGGACATGCGTTGTTAAGATCTGTATAATCCACACAGATATGCCAAGTGGCATTTTTCTTAAGTACCAACACCGGGTTAGCCAACCACTCAGGATGAAAAACTTCAACGATGAACCCTGCCGCCAAGAGCCGGGCCACCTCTTCACCAATTGCCTTGCACCTCTCCTCATTAAAGCGACGAAGAAACTGCTTGACTGACTTAAACTTGGGATCTACATTAAGAGTGTGCTCAGCGAGTTCCCTCGGTACACCTGTCATGTCAGAAGGTTTCCATGCAAAGATGTCCCGGTTCTCAAGGATGAACTTGATGAGCACGCTTTCCTATTTTGGATCCATATTAGCACTGATGCTGAACTACTTGGACAAATCGCCAGGCACAAAATCAACCAGTTTAGTGTCATCGGCCGACTTAAACTTCAATAGGGGTCATTCTCTGTAGTTAGCTTCTTCAGTGGGGTCATATCCACCGAGTCAACATTCTCCTTATAATTTCAACTCCTCAGTGGCACAAGCCGACTTAGCATAAGCAGCATCACCCTCTTCACAATCCAGAACAATTCTTCTATTACCATGCACCATAATGGTGCCCTTATGACCAGGCATCTTAAGATGCAAATAAAAAGAACACGGCCATGCCATAAACTTGGCGTAAGCCGGCCGCCCGAACAAGGCAAGGTATGGGCTTTTGATCTTCACCACTTCAAAGGTCAACTTCTTAGCCCTGGAGTCATGATCATCTCCAAAGGCTACCACTAGTGTTATCTTACCTACTGGATACACCGACTTACCTGGCACCACTCCATGGAAAACAGTAGAAGACGCCTTAAGATCTTTGTCAGCCAAATTCATACGACAAAAAGTCTCATGATAAAGGATATTGATACTGCTGCCCCATCCATGAGCATCTTAGTAAGCTTGTACCCTCCGACCTCTGGAGCAACCACCAATGCCAACTGACCTGGATTGTCAACCCGGGGTGGGTGATCCTCATGGATCCATACAATAGGCTTCTCAGACTACCTTAAATAACGAGGCACCATCGGCTCAACAGAGTTCACCACCCGCTTATGGATTTTCTGATCTCGCTTGCATAGGCTTGCGGTGAACACATGATACTGACCACCATTCAGCTGCTTTGGATTACTCTGATAACCAGACTACTGTTGCTGATTCCCTTGGCCAGATTGCTGATTAAAACCACCGTGATTTCCTTGTCCTTGAAAGCTAGAGCTTGAGCCGACACCTCCAAAGCCAGGTCCATGAGAACCAGAACCTGAACCGCCATGCGGGCCATGATTATTCTGAAAAAAGTTAGAATTTTTGTACTCCCTCATGATGAAGCAATCCTTCCATAGATGACTGGCCAGCTTATCCTGGGTCCCGTGCTTCGGACAAGGCCAATTCATCATGGATTCAAGGTTGAACTTCAGCCCTCCAAACCGGGGTGCTTGAGCTTTCCCCTTACGACGTTAGTTATTATTCTGCGTTCTAGTGTTAGCCACGAAATCTAAACCGTCGTCCGCCTTACATTTACCATTACCACCTTGACCCGATGTGTTATGATGTACCTCTGCATTGCCACCTTTCTTCCCCTTCCCAGTCTTCTCATCATCAGACTCAGGATCTCTAGTGCCATCAGAGTCAGCATACTTGATGAGAGCTGCCATGAGCTCCCCCATATCATTGCAATGACGCTTAAGCCGCCCCACTTTCTGCTTACGGGGAAGGAAGTGACAATTCTTCTCTAACATCAGGACTGCTGAACCGTCGTTGATACTGTCCGAAGACTGTATAACAGCTGAAATCCGGCGCACCCAATTGGTTGTTGACTCACCCTCACCTTGGACGCAAGAATCCAAATCTAGAATCGACATAGGCTGCTTGCATGTGTCTTTAAAACTGAATAAACCACCTTTTCAACTCTACCCACAATCCAATGGAGTTAGCACGCAGGCTTTTTAATCAAGTACGAGCCGGGCCGTCCAACATCATGGTGAAATACTTAGCACATGCAACATCACTAACATCCAGCATCTCCATAGCCATCTCATAACTCTCAATCCATGACTCTGGGGGCTGATCCGCCGTGTAGTTAGGCACCTTACGGGGGGCCTTGAAATCCTTAGGCAGGCGCTCATTGCGTAAAGCCGGTACTAAACATGGTACACCCAAGGTTATGGAGGTCACTCCTTCCTCCACAGACGCCGACGGATAAACCTGAGATTGATGTTGAGCCACCAACTGAGCCACCAGCTCCACCTCACGCTGTGCCCTGCCAGCATGCTCAGGCCTACGGGGCTGATTGCGGTGCCGTTCACTGCTTGACACGGCCGGTTCATCGATATGCATGCTATAACTCCGGCTTGGACGTGGTGTTGAATGGATACGATCACAACTATATGAAGACGCCGTTTGTTGGGCCACATCCATCTGAAGAAGCTCTCCGGCTCTACGTCTTTCCATTGCCGCTGGCGATTCATTGTGAGGTGGGAGAGCCGCCAGTCGAGTAGCTGCAGCTATCATGTTATCCAAGGGGTTAGAAAAATGCCCCGGGGGTGTCGGAACATGCTGAGGAGGGGTCAAGTTCAAACGTGGGGGGTCTGTAGCACATGGCTGAACTGGTTCTCCAGCCGCCGGCGCCTCAACGGCCCGATCCACACCAGGTGGGTTGCCAGTTCCTGCCCCAGGCGTGTTGAAAAGGTTCCTCGCGTCATAAGTCGGGGGTAGCCTACTCACATGCCTTCTGTTAAAGACAGTGTTTGACACATCCCGGTCCAGGCTTAAGCGGATGCTCTCTGCCTGAAGCCGTTCTGCCTCCCATTGCAAGGCGGCTCACTCCGTTGCCATCCGGGTGTTCTCCGTGTTTAGCTCCTCCTTGGCTTGGGTTATCTCATCTCATAATTTTGCAACATCCGCGTTATGCTCAGTTTGATTCGCTGGGTGAACTTCTGCCATCAACAATGTTGCCAGGGCATCCAACAAATCGGACAAAACTTGAGCCGGCGGGCGCACAGGGCCTCCTGTCCCGGCAGCCATCGTCGTTGCTGATCGGAGATCATGATTGTTGCACTCGAAGAATCCTTCCCTTGCTGTGTACCGACCATGAAGATCGCAACCCGGTGTGGTGGCTCGTAGGGGTCCGGAATACTGTCACCATCAAAACAACCCCCAAGCTACCATCCTGAACATGATAGATGGAGTTGGTCTCACCAGTTGAGGACTCATCGCCTGAGTAGATAACCGTCTCACCACCAGATTCAGATCCTCCTTCCAGCTCTGCTCCATGAACGAAACCAACAAAGACATGCTTCGGGGCGGCTTGAACCTTGGCGGGTCGTGAGTGCCGAGCCGTTTTGACGATGTCGGTGCAGATGTCCGGCCCAGCTTCCGACTCACCAATCTTGTCGATGAAGACATGGATTCTGGCAAAGGGGACCCGGTACCCGTACTCGATTGAGCTGACCTCGGGGCCGCAGCCCTCGTCTTCGATGTAGAGCTTGCCGCGATGACTCTTAGTCATCCGACCCATAGCGTATCCCTTGAGCCCTGCGAATCTGCCCTTCAAGAACTCGAAACCACCATGCGCTGGCCCCACGGTGGGCGCCAACTATCATGGAATAGTCACGTCAGCTGCCCTAGCATGAGGACTTAGGTGTGGAGCCATCACAACATAGTTAGCTTGAAGGGGTTAAACGGGACAAGGGACACAGAGAGTTTATAGTAGTTCAGCCCCTCGCAGTGGAGGTAAATGCCTACTCTAGTTTAGGGTCGTATTGCTTGGGCTTGATTTACCAGGGAGTGAATATGCTTGACCTAGTTCTCGACCTCTTCTTTCTTGCCCTCAACCGCCGCCGGGTCACCTCTTTATATACATAGGCTGATACCCGGCGGCTTACAGAGTCCTGGCCAGCTCATACACAACGTGTCTGGCTCAGTGACACAATCTACACTTTCCTTAACATACAATTGAATATATGGCGGTTTACGCCCATGGGCCTCAAGTCACCTTCCGGTCTTGGGCCTTCAGTAAGCTTGCTTCGTGAACTGCCATCTTCAACATCTTCATGGGCCTTCTCATTATGAACCACCAGTGGTATGACCCGGCCCCTCCTGGGTGGGTCATACCCAATAGTTATATCCCCAACACTTATATTAGTGGTTTGCTTTCTTATACTAATGGATCTCATGAAGGTTTTGTTGAGTTTTGTGTGATTGAAGTTTTCAAGTTTTGGGTGATCTTATGATGGATGAAGGAATAAGGATTAGCAAAAGGCTAAGCTTGGGGATGCCCGAGGCACCCCAAGATACCATTCAAGAAGTAGCAAGCAACTAAGCTTGGGGATGCCCCCGAGTGGCATCCCCGCTTTCTTCTAACAACCATCGGTATTTTACTTGGAACTATATTTTTGTTTGTCACATATTATGAGTTTTGCTTGGAGCGTCTTGTATGATATAATAAAAACTTTCATGAAGATCACTAGACAAAATAAACTTGATTCTTAGTAATGGTTTTGAGATATGACGATGTGATATGTGACTCATGTTGATGTGTAATTGTGCTTTAGTAAGAATGTTGATGTTAAGGTTTGTGATTCCCTATGCAAGAATGATAGTCAATAGTTATGCAATGAAATTTATATCCTACTTGTGGTGCATTATTCGGTGTTACTTATGCTTAATGCTTGGGTACGATATTTTTTGCTTTTTGCTTGGTCGCTTCTCAATCTTTTGGTAGCCTTCATTTTGCACTAAGTATGATCACTACTTGTGCATCCAAAACCCTTTAAACCAGTTTTGCCATATCAGTCCACTATATCTACCTCTATGCGGTATTTACATGCCGTTCTAAGAAAATTTGCATGTGCCATCTCTAATTTTCAAAATAAAATTCTCTTTTGTGTGCTCTACCGCTCGCGAGGCTGTGAGAGGTGTCCAATATTTTCCATGCTAGATGTGTTATTGTCACGATGAGTGTTTATTCACTTGTCATTGCAAAAGAGTACGACAAATGTATTAGGGATGCCCATTCATGAAATGAAAAATGAATTTACTTTACGTTGTCAAATTATAAATTCCTTGGAAAGTGTTGGTATGGAGGGCAACCATGGATTCGGCTAGCCATGGAAAGTGAAAGTAAAGGTGGAAAAAGGAATAAACTTTATTTTCTATTTGGGAACCGCCTATGATGTATCTAGCATGGAAAGTGTTGGGAGCTCTAAGTCGTTTGCGTTGGTGGAAAAAGTATGCCTCTCAAAAATGTTTTTACCTCTCGATTTAAGCTTTGATCTCTGGCGCCTCTACAAATCCCTACTTCCCTCCGCGAAGGGCCTTTATTTTAATTATGAATTTTTTATTTTGAATTTGAGTCTCCATCTTCTCTTATAAAGCACCAACTAAGGGGCACTATGATCGTATTTGAGCATTGGGTGTAGCTAATATTCGAGTGTGTTTCATGAATGGATCAATGATTGAGCATAATGGGCTAGGGATAACTTGCTTTAGTGTTCATATTTTGAAAGACATGGTTGCTTGTTGGTATGCTTGAGTATTAAAGTCTTCATGCTGAAACTAGACTATTGCTTTGAATCATATAAAAGTCCAAATGTCCATGCCATAAAGAAAAGAAATGTGATGAACATGTTAGGCAACATTCCACATCAAAAATTATATTTTTATCATTTACCTACTCGAGGACGAGCAAGAATTAAGCTTGGGGATGCTGATACGTCTCCAACGTATCTATAATTTTTGATTGTTCCATGCTGTTATATTATCATTCTTGGATGTTTTAGAATCATTTTATAGTCCTTTTATATCATATTTTGGTACTAACCTATTGACATAGTGCCCTGTGGCAGTTGCTGTTTTCTGCATGTTTTTTACATCGCAGGAAATCAATATCAAACGGAGTCAAAATGCAGCGAAACATTTTGAGGATTTTTTTGGGCCAGAAGAGATCCAATGGGCCAGGAAAGCACCTGGGGGGTGCTCCGAGGAGAGCACAACCCACCAGGGAGCGCCTGGGGGCCCAGGCACGCCCCGGTGGATTGTGCCCACCTCGAGTGCCCCTTGAACCGCCTCTTTGCTCTATAAATACCCCAATATTCCAGAAACCCTAGGGGAGTCGACGAAAATCAATTCCAGCCACCGTACAGTCCAGAAACACAAGATCCAATCTAGACACCATCTCGGAGGGGTGCATCATGTCCATTGGTGCCTCTCCGATGATGCGTGAGTAGTTCTTTGTAGACCTACAGGTCCATAGTTAGTAGCTAGATGGCTTTCTCTCTCTCTCTCTCTCTCTTGATTACCAGTACAATGGTCCCTTGGAGATCCATATGATGTATGTCTTTTTGCGATGTGTTTGTTGGGATCCGATGAACTTTGAGTTTATGATCAGATCTATGTTTTTATCCATGAAAGTTATTTGAGTCTTCTTTGATCTCTTATATGCGTGATTGATTATAGCCTCTATTTATTCTCCAATATTTGGGTTTTGTTTGGCCAACTTGATCTATTTATATTTCAATGGGAAGAGGTGCTTTGTGATGGGTTCGATCTTACGGTGCTTGATCCAAGTGACAGAAAGGGAAACGAAATGTATGTATTGTTGCTATTAAGGATAACAAGATGGGGTCTATTTATACATAAATAGATCTTGTCTACATCATGTCATTGTTCTTATTGCATTACTCCGTTTCTCCATGAACTTAATACACTAGACGCATGCTGGATAGCGGTCGATGTGTGGAGTAATAGTAGTAGATGCAGGCAGGAGTCGGTCTACTAATCTTGGACGTGATGCCTATATAATGATCGTTACCTGGATATCATCATGATTATTTGAAGTTCTATCAATTTCCCAATAGTAATTGTTTTCCCACTGTTTGCTATTTTTCTCGAGAGAAGCCACTAGTAAAACCTACGGCCCCCAAGTCTCTTTTCATCATATTTGCCTTTGTGATCTATTTTCCTTTGCATTTATTTTCAAATCTATTAAACCAAAAATACAAAATACCTTGCTGCAATTTATTTGTTTCACGATCTATTTGTCCTATCTACCACTTTTACCTCACTTTATTTGCCTATCTTGAGGCACCGTACCCGAAAGGGATTGACAACCCCTTTAACACGTCGGGTTGCGAGTATTTGATTTGTGTGCAGGTGCTGTTTACGTGGTGTGAGGAGGTTCTCCTACTGGTTCGATAACCTTGGTCTCATCACTGAGGGAAATACCTACATTCACTATACTGCATGATCCCTTCCTCTTTGGGGAAATACCGACATAATTCTAGTAGACATCACGGTCCTATGTTCAGCCAAGTGCAAGCTCAATGCGGGATGCCCTTAACAAATCATGCCTATGGCCGTGTGATGACTTTAGGACGAGTGCAGGTATCAAGGAAGAATTTGAGCGATATTTTCACAACACCGAGCTCGCTCCCTTCATTGAAGATACGTGCATACAACACATAAACCTCACCCAAACTTTCACTAAGAAATTTAAATATCATCCTCGTGAGTGATACGTCCAATTTGCATCATGTTTTCCTACTATTATTTATAATGTTTTTATCCATAATAATGCTTTATGGAGTAATTCTAATGCCTTTCTCTCATAATATGCAAGGTTTGCATAAAGAGGGAGAATGCTGGCAGCTGGAATTATGTACCTCAAAAAGCTACGTCAAAGTTACCTATTCTGCACATCTCCAAATGAGCTGAAAATTTACGAAGAATTGTTTTGGAATATATGAAGAGTATTGGAGCAAACAACTACCAAAGGGGGCCCACCAGGTGGGCACAACCCACCTGGGTGCGTCAGGTAGCCCAAGCGCCCTGGTGGGTTGTGCCATCCTCGGCCCACCTCCAGTGCCCCTCTTCTGGTATATAAGTCATTTTGACCTAGAAAAAAAATAAGGGGAGGACTTTCGGGACAGAGCACCACCGTCTCGAGGCGGAACTTGGGTAGGAGCACTTTTGCCCTTCGGCAGAGCAATTCCGCCAGGGGAACTTCCCTACCGGAGGGGGAAATCATCGTCATCATCATCACCAACAACTCTCCCTCTTGGGGAGGGCAATCTCTATCAACATATTCAACAACACCATCTCCTCTCAAACCCTAGTTCATTTCTTGTGTTCAATCTTTGTACCGGAACCTCAGATTGGTACCCGTGGGTGACTAGTAGTGTTGATTACATCTTGTAGTTGATTACTATATGGTTTATTTCGTGGAGCATTATACGTTCAGATCCATTATGCTATTTAATTACTCCTCTGATCTTGAGCATGATTATCATTTGTGAGTAGTTACTTTTGTTCTTGAGGTCATGGGAGAAATCTTATTGCAAGTAATCATGTGAACTTGATATGTGTTCAATATTTTGATCATATGTATCTTGTGATTCCCTTAGTGGTGTCATGTGAACATCGACTACATGACACTTCACCATACTTGGGCCTAAGGGAATGCATTGTGGAGTAGTTATTAGATGATGGGTTGCTAGAGTGATAGAAGCTTAAACCCTAGTATATGCGCTACTTCGTAAGGGGCCGATTTGGGTCCAAAAGTTTAATGCTATGGTTATATTTTATGTTAATACTTTTCTCATAGTTGCAGATGCTTGCGAGGGGGTTAATCATAAGTAGGAGGTTTGTTCAAGTAATAACAACACCTAAGCAACGGTCCACCCTGTGACGCCCGGATAATTAAGCTACAGTAACCTCCTGCTAATGATGCTAGGTCATCACTCTTACTGTTGCTAATCCTCACTTGATCCAAGTCAATGTTCAATTTCAATTTCAAATTTATCAAACTTAAAAAAAATGTTCAAGGTGTATCAAATAATCCCTGGATATTTTTCATGTTGGAACCAACCTCTTTTGAATTCCCAAAATGCCCATGGGATTAATTTTTGGTCCAAGCGGCAATTAAATTGGCCTTTTCAATTTCTAAAAATGGTTAGACAACTCCTTTTGACCCCATACTTTTTGTTCCATCTCAATATATTGTGTTAGATTTATGTGCCAAGTTTTGTTCATAACAAAACTCATTTGGTACAAAAAGAAAGTGCAAAAGGAAAAGAGAAAATGGAAAAGAAATAAAATTAGAGAAAAGGAACCCCCCCCTTTTCCTCACCGGGCCTCGACCCCGCCGGCCCAGTCGGCCACCCCCCCCCCCCCGGCCCAGCCAAGCCACGACCCAGCCTGCCGCCGCCCCACGCGCTAACCCTAACCCCCACCCCCACGTACCCCACTCCCCCTCTCGGTCCACTCCTCTCCCCCCCGATTCACACCTCTCCCTCGTCACTCCTCCGATGATCCCGATCTGGATTGGGAACCCACATCCCCGACGACGACGCCCGGTGCCTCCCGTCACCGCCGTCACCGGCCGCCCCATCGCCGGTGATGAAGCTATGTACCTACGGTAAGGTCATGGATCTATCCAAACTACCCTACCCAAGGACATCTCTAGAAGAAACCACCTGTCAATCGACTCAGAAGTGTTCCACTTGACAGACTCGAAGACACTCGACCATGAAGCCAACCACTCGACCATGAAGACAACCACTTGACGACTGGCAGATCTAAAGTCCCTCTGCATGCAAACGGTCGGCCATTAAGTAGCTTTTATGGTCATCATAGCACTTTACTTGTAGCATTACCAGTAACGCCAGATCTTAATGTACTTTAAACCCTACAAAACTGATGGTCGGAGGGGTCTGGCGAACTCTATATAAGCCACCCCCTCCTTAGTGTAAAGGGTTCGCACCTTTGTAACTCATACGCATATAATCCAGTCGACCGCCTCCGGGCTCTGAGATGTAGGGCTGTTACTTCCTTTGATAAGGGCCTGAACTCGTATATCCCTTGCGTATACAACTACTCCATAGCTAGGATCTTGCCTCTCCATTCCTACCCCCCTATACTACTGTTAGACTTAGAACCACGATAGTTGGCGCCCACCGTGGGGAGGTGTCTTAGCGACTTATTGGAGAAGTTGCGATCTTTCCGATCTCCTTCATCATGGCTTTAGGCAGAGTTTTGGTTGAGGGCCGCGAGATCCGTCTCGGCGCGCTCACGTTCATCGCCGACGACTCCGCTTGGTTTCAGGAGGCTCCGCTCGACGTCGACGCGCTCCCCATCCATGGAGCGACGCACTTTCGCGCGTGCGTCCGCGGCGTCCTCCTACGTCAACCGTCGACCCAGTATCGGTCGACACCTGTGTCGTCCTCCCTCCCTGTTTCCCGCCGGTGCAAGCGTTCCGATCGGTCGAGGCTTCAGCGGTGGGTGAGGCACGCGGTGGCTCGCCAGTCGGCCACCCCCCAAGTCACGGCGATCGAGCCCGACAAATCTCTCTACAGCCTATTCGACCTGTCGACTGGCTCCAGAAAGACTGCATACGAGTGCGATAGTAGTGATCCAGCGGCGGAGGTTCTGATGGTCGATGGAGCATGCAGTCCTCCCGGTTTTCCCCGCACCGACGGGGCGACGGCGGAGGCGAACCGTCGCATGACCATGAAGAATATCTCCCCGAGCCCCTCACTTTGCTGCAGAGGGAAGAACTTCGCCGCCGGAACATGGATGCGTTGCACACTCCAGTCGTTGGAGAAACCCCCGAGGCTCATGCCTTAGAGGACGTGCGCTTGGCCAACTTGGCTGAGCGCACTCGACTGGAGAACCTTCAACGAGCACTCAACGAGCGTGCGCGACAATGGGTTCCAGCATCCAGTCGACGTAAACTCTTTCCACCACCGACTCAGGTATATCGAACTCCGATTCAGAATTTAGCAGCTGCAGCCCGTATAGTAGAGTCGATTCAGCCTTCCCAGTCAGAGGTTTGTTACAGATCAGAGATTTACTCCGGGCAGCAGGAGATCAAAATTCAGCTGTATCGCAGTCGCGGAATAGGATTCACATCAGATCTGTCGCTGCAAATACAGTCCAGTCGGCCCATAGCCCAAGATCGCCCCGAGGCGTGAGGAACGTGGGGACCGGCGTGATCAGTACAAGGACCGTGAGCAGTATGATCACCGATTCGATCGTGATGATCGACGTCGAGTGCCCACCCCTCCCCCAAGGGGCAGATCGTACGCGACTCGACAACAGGATGATAGACGCCATCACAGTGTTGGGCGAAGGATTCCAGTCGACCCCAGGGAACTAGCTTTGATGCGAGATCCATTATCGTTCAAGGTTTGGTCGACAGGAACAGAGCTCACTGAGAAGGTCATGACAGAGATGTACCCACCAGCATCAGAGTGCACGTTTCAGGACTAGAGTGTTTCAGCAGAGCCATCAGGGCCGCGGTGATTCCTCCCAACTTCAGGTTGGCGACTGGAGTCAGTAAGTTCACTGGTGAGTCCAAGCCTAACACTTAGCTTGAGGACTACCGAGTGGCTGTTCAGATTGGTGGCGGCAATGATGAAGTGGCCATGAAACACCTGCCTCTTATGTTGGAGGGCTCGGCCAGAGCATGGTTGAATCATTTAGCACCCAGCAGCATTTACACTTGGGAAGATCTTGCCCGAGTGTTTGTCAGAACGTTTGAAGGGACTTGCAAGCGACCAGCAGGGTTGACGGAGCTGCAATCTTGTGTGTAGAAGTCGAATGAAACTTTGAGGGATTACATCCAGAGATGGATCAAGTTGCATCACACGGTAGAAAATGTATCTGATCACTAGGTAGTTTGTGCCTTCAAGGAAGGCGTTAAGCACAGAGAGCTAAACCTGAAATTCGGTCGAACCGGAGACATGTCTCTGAGTCGAATGATGGAGATCGCCCCCAAGTATGCCAATGGTGAAGAAGAGGATCGGCTTCGGAGTGGCAAACACAAGTCAGTCGCCCACAAAACCGGAGGAGGGAACTCCTAGTCGGAAGCAGAAGCGGAAAGCCGAGCCAGCTGCTCCTGGAGAAGCCTTGGCCGTGACTCAAGGAAAGTTTAAAGGGAAGCCTAAAGGGACTTGGAACCCTAAGAAGGTGAAAGACAAGGAAGGAAATGACGTGTTAGATTTGCCATGCCACATCCACACGAAGAAAGATGAGGAGGGTAAGCTCATTTACCCGAAACATACCACTCGACAATGTCGGCTCTTGATCCAGCAATTCCAGGGGAAACAGCCCAAAGATAAGGAAAAGGAGTCAGACAAAGTTGAGGACAAAGAAGATAGTGATGATGGATATCCTCAGGTCAATTCCACCCTGATGATTTTTACTGACGTCGAAAGCAAAAGTTGATTGAAAGTTATCAATCGAGAGGTGAATATGGTTGCTCCGGCGACACCCAGTTATCTGAAATGGTCTCAGACTGCCATCACATTCGACCAGTCTGATCACCCGACGCACATAGCCACCCCTGGGAGGCAAGCTTTGGTGGTCGACCCAGTCGTCGAAGGCACTCGACTGACTAAGGTTTTGATGGACGGTGGCAGTGTCCTGAATATACTATACACAGAGACGTTGAAAGGGATGGGTATTCCGATATCCAGACTCAGTACCAGCAACATGAGTTTCCATGGAGTCATTCCTAGAAAGAAAGCTGAGTCACTCGGCCAAATCGCTCTTGATGTGGTTTTTGGTGATTCCAAAAATTACCGCAAAGAAAAGTTGACATTTGAAGTTGTGGATTTCCAAAGTGCTTATCACGCTATTTTGGGCAGGCCAGCTTATGCACGTTTTATGGCTCGACCATGTTATGTGTACCTCAAATTGAAGATGCCTGGCCCCAAAGGTGTGATCACTATTACTGGCAATTGGAAGAAGGCAGAAGAGTGCTTTCAGAAAGGCTCAAAGATCGCCGATGCTCAGATGGCAGCGGTAGAGTGGCAGGAATACCAGAAAACTGCAGACCCGAGTGATTTGTTGCGAACCAAGAAGCCCGCTACAGAGTCAACGTTTCAGTCGTCTGGTGAGACCAAACCGATTCACATTCACCCGACCGACCCCAGTGCTGCTTCGACTCACATCTCTACAACGCTCGACTCCAAATAGGAAGAAGCGCTCATCCAGTTCCTCCGTGAGAACTGGGACATCTTTGCATGGAAGCCTTCTGACATGCCGGGTGTTCCCAGGGGACTGGCTGAGCACCGCCTACGAGTCGACTCAAAAGTGAAACTTGTTAAAGAACATCTTCGATGGTCCGCCGTCTAGAAAAGAAAGGCCATTGGCGAGGAGGTGGCTCGGCTCTTAGCAGCGGATTTTATCCGAGAGATTTATCACTCCGAGTGGCTTGCCAATGTGGTCATGGTCCCCAAGAAGGACAAGTCACTTCGCATGTGCATCAACTTCAAACATATCAATCGGGCCTACCCGAAAGATCATTTTCCTCTCCCCCGCATCGACCAAATAGTCGACTCGACCGCGGGATGTGAGTGCCTGTCTTTTTTAGATGCTTATTCCGGTTACCATCAGATCCATCTGTATGGACCCGATGAGATCAAAACAACTTTCATCACTCCATTCGGGTGCTTCTGTTATGTCACCATGCCATTCGGCCTCAAGAATGTCGGAGCCACGTTCATGAGGATGATTTAGAAGTGTTTGCTCACTCAACTCAGTCGGAATGTGGAAGCATACATGGATGACATTGTGGTCAAGTCACGGAAAGGTTCCGACCTGCTGACTGATCTTGCAGAGACATTTGCCAACCTCAGGAGGTATGATATCAAGCTTAATCCATCAAAGTGCACATTAGGAGTTCCTGGCGGAAAGTTACTCGGTTTTCTCGTTTTCGAACGAGGAATCGACGCCAATCCAGAAAAAGTTGGTACTATACTCCGAATGAAACGCCATGTGCGTGTGCATGATGTCCAGAAGCTTACTGGTTGCTTGGCCGCTTTAAGTCGATGCATCTCTCGTCTCGGTGAAAAGGCATTGCCTCTTTACCGACTGATGAAGAAGTCAGACAAGTTCGAGTGGACTCTTGAAGCTGATGCAGCATTTGCAGAGCTAAAAGCCCTGCTCTCCACCCAGCCGGTGCTTGCTGCCCCGATCAGCAAAGAGCCTTTGCTACTTTACATTGCAGCCACGGGACAAGTCGTCAGTACAGTACTTACGGTCGAGCAGGAAGAAGAAGGAAAAGCCTTTAAAGTTCAACGCCTAGTATATTATGTTTCTGAAGTTTTGACCCCATCAAAGTAAAGATACCCTCATTATCAGAAGCTTGTATATGGGATTTATATGACCACGAAGAAGGTTGCTCATTACTTCTCTGACCATTCCATTACAGTCGTCAGCGACGCTCCATTGTCAGAGATTCTGCATAATAGAGATGCAACTAGTCGAGTGGCAAAATGGGCGATTGAACTTCTTCCCTTAGATATCAAGTTTGAGGCAAAGAAAGCCATCAAGTCCCAAGCAATAGCAGATTTCATCGCCGAGTGGACTGAACAGCAACTGCCGAATCAAGTTCACTCGGAGCACTGGACCATGTTCTTTGATGGTTCTAAGATGCTGAATGGTTCCAGTGCTGGGGTAGTGTTGGTTTCCTCCCGGGGAGATAAGCTCAGATATGTGCTCCAGAATCACTTTGATTCCTCCAATAATGAAGCAGAATACGAAGCACTGTTGTATGGGTTGCGTATGGCCATTTCACTCGGCGTCTGTCGCCTCATGGTCTATGGCGACTCAGATTTGGTGGTTAACCAAGTGATGAAGGAGTGGAACATCAGAAGTCTAGCCATGACTGGTTACTGCAATGTAGTGAGAAAGCTGGAGAAGAAATTCGAGGGGTTAGATCTTCATCATATACCCCGACTAAAAAATCAAGCGGCTGATGATTTGGCAAAAATAGGTTCCAAGAGAGAAGCCGTTCCTAGTAATGTGTTTTTGGAACACATCCACACACCATCAGTTCAGGAGGATCCTTTCACCGAAGAAGCCCCGCAGCCAAAAAGTGATGCGGATCCGACTGAAGTTGAAGTCCTAGCTGTGGTCGACCTGATCATGGAAGTGTTGGTCGTCACTCCTGACTGGACAGTGTCGTACATCGCGTATATCCTAAGGAAAGAGATCCCAGAGATTGAAGAAGAGGCTCGACAGATCATTCGCGATCCAAGGCCTTTACTGTGATAAAGGGACAATTGTACAGAGAAAGCGCGTCTGGTGTCGGTCAGAAATGTATAACACCAGAAGAAGGTCATATAATTCTTGATGATATCCACTCGGGGACCTGTGGTCATCATGCGTCCTCTCGGACCATTGTGGCTAAAGCATACCGAGCGGGGTTTTAGTGGCCAAGAGAAAATGAAATGGCGAAGGGGATAGTCGACAAGTGTGAAGGGTGTCAGTTCTACTCCAATATGTCACATAAACCCGCCTCGGCCTTGAAGACCATTCCACTCGTCTGGCCCTTCGCTGTTTGGGGATTGGATATGGTTGGACCACTGAGAACTGGTAGAAGCGGCTTCACCCATGTACTGGTGACAGTCAACAAGTTCACTAAGTGGATCGAAGCCAAGCCCATCAAGAATCTTGATGCTGGCATTGCTATCAGCTTCATTAGAGAGTTGATATTCAGATATGGAGTTCCTCATAGCATCATCACTGATAATGGGTCAAACTTCGATTCTGACCAATTCAGAGCCTTTTGTGCTTCTCAAGGCACGCGAGTCGACTACGCTTCCGTTGCCCACCCGCAGTCAAATGGACAAGCAGAAAGAGCAAATGGACTAATTCTCAAAGGACTGAAACCCCGGTTGATGCGTGATCTCAAGCACGCAGCAGGCGTGTTGGTCGACGAACTTCCTTCGACTCTTTGGGGATTGAGGACCACTCCTAATCGATCGACTGGGCAAACTCCATTTTTTCAGGTTTATGGAGCTGAAGCAGTTCTGCCGAGTGACGTACTTCACAATGCGCCACGAGTCGAGCTCTACTCTCAAGATGAAGCAGAACAAGCCCGGCAGGACGCAGTCGACCTTCTAGAAGAAGAAAGAGAGATGGCCATAATCCGATCGACTATCTATCAGCAGGACTTGCATCGATTCCATGCCAGAAACGTGAAGAGCCGAGCCTTCCAGGAAGGAGACTTGGTCCTCCGAGTGGATCAGCAAAAGCCACACAAACTCGCTCCCACTTGGGAAGGCCCCTTCATTGTCACCAAAGTTCTCCACAATGGAGCATACCGTCTTTACAATGTCTATCGCCAGACTCATGAGCCACGAGCTTGGAATGCGGAGCTGCTCCGCCCCTTTTATACTTGAGTACTCACTCGGATGAGATGTAATAAAAAGTACCTCTGCAGTTTGTTTATCGAATACAAGAGTATTATAATTTTCCCAGTTATTGTTGTTGCTTTTGTTTACGTGAGAAATCCCCCAGTGGGTGGCTTAGCTGCGAATCCGTTTCGCCTAAGTTTGCAAAACAAAATCCCTACCGAGTGACGAGCAAGCCTCTCACTCGGGGGCTTAGCTGCGAGTCCAGTACTCGCCTAAGTATTTGAAAATCCTACCAAGTGGAGAGCAAACCTCCCACTCGGGGGCTTAGCTGCAGTCCAATACTCGCCTAAGTATTTGAAAATCCTACCGAGTGGAGAGCAAATCTTCCACTCGGGGGCTTAGCTGCAGTCCAGTACTCACCTAAGTATTTGAAAATCCTACCAAGTGGAGAGCCAACCTTCCACTCGGGGGCTTAGCTGCAGTCCAGTACTCGCCTAAGTATTTGAAAATCCTACCGAGTGGAGAGCAAACCTTCCACTCGGGGGGCTTAGCTGCAGTCCAGTACTCGCCTAAGTATTTGAAAATCCTACCGAGTGGAGAGCAAACCTTCCACTCGGGGGCTTAGCTGCAGTCCAGTACTCGCCTAAGTATTTGAAAATCCTACTGAGTGGAGAGCAAACCTCCCACTCGGGGGCTTAGCTGCAGTCCAGTACTCGCCTAAGTGTATGAAAATCCTACCGAGTGGAGAGCAAACCTCCAACTCGGGGGCTTAGCTGCAGTCCAGTACTCGCCTAAGTATTTGAAAATCCTACCGAGTGGAGAGCAAACCTCCCACTCGGAGGGTTAGCTGCAGTCCAGTACTCGCCTAAGTATGAAATCCATTCCGATCCGCAAGGACGACAAGGTGCAGGTCGACTGCCACCCTCTCCTTCGGAGCTACGCCACAAATACAATGTGCGCTCTGCAAGGACGACGAGGTGCAGGTCGACTGCTACCTTCTCCTTTGGAGCTACGCCACAAATACAACGTGCGCTCTACAAGGACGACGAGGTGCATGTCGACTGCTACCTTCTCCTTCGGAGCTACGCCACAAATACAATGTGCGCTCTGCAAGGACGATGAGGTGCAGGTCGACTGCTACCTTCTCCTTCGGAGCTACGCCACAAATACAACATGCGCTCCATCCCGGTCTGCAAGGACGCAGGTCGACTGCAATCTGTGCTCCATCCATACCCGCAAGAGCGATGAAGAGCAGGTCGACTGGATTCTCCACCTCAGGGCTGCGTCTCAAGCGCTAAAATATATTCCGAGTGAAGAACAAATTTTGCTCGAAGGCAAATGCAAGCATATTCAATGATAAACCAAGTTCAGACGATATCCTATGGGTTCGAAAGTGCTCAGGCGTCAAGCCTGTAAAAGTTTATCAGTTACAAAACCACTCGGCATTCCGAGGCAAATTTAAGATGAAGCGTAGAAGTTTTTTACTCCTTAGGTGGAGGACTGGAGGGCGCAACAAACTGGTCCAAGTCGATTCCGTCAACAATCCGAGTGGCAATAGCAATGAAGGTCTCCATGAAAGATCAGAAGTCGTGCTTCTTGGTATTGGCAACCTTGATGGATGCCAGCTTTTCCTATCACGCATCCTTGCAATGAACACTGACTAGGGACAGAGCAACGTCGACTTCGCACCTGGCAGAAGATTTCTTCCATTCTTGCACTCGACCTGGAAATTCATTCAGTCGAGTCATTAGAGACTCAAGGTCATTTTGAAGCGTCGCTCCTGGCCAGAGTGTCATGTCGATTCGCGATGCCGCAACCTTCAGTCGAGCAAGGTAGTCAACTACACCAGCAACACGAGCCTCCAGTCGGAGCACGTTCATAGCAGCTTCATCCTTCACAAGAGAGTTAATGGGGTCCAAGCCTGTCTCCACTCGACTGGTCTACTCCTCGAAGTTTTGGCAGAATTCTGTAAACACAATTCAAAGATAAACCGGCAGTTCTACGATAAGTCAATGATTGCAAGTCAGTCGGGTAAGAGAGATTACCCTCAAGCATGATGAATAACTTCTTGGTGAGCCCTCCCAGATAAGCCTCCAGATCATTCTTCTTCCCCACCAGTTCACCAGCCTTGTCATTCAGAGCTATCTTATCATTCTTCAAACGGCTGACTTCCTTGTTGGCTGCGTCAAGAGCAGCCTTCAGATTGGCATTCTCCTCTTCAAGTTTACCGACTGAAGCCAGTTTTTCTTCGGCAAGCTTCATTTTGTCCAAAGCCACCTTCTGCGCCTCGGCAAGGTCGTGGTCCTTCTTCTTCAGAGCCTGCTTCATTTTATCTGCAAAATGACAATGAGATCAGAGTCAGGAATGGACAGAAAGATAAAGACAGTTGTCAAGTTCTCACCAATCATACCTTTTGCCTCATCCTTCGCCTTCTGAAAGTTCTCCTGAACAAGCTTCAAGTCAAGGTCGAGCTGGATATGTTTGTTTTCCAACTCAGTATAGCGAGCCACAAGCTCGCAAGATTTCTGCGAAGGATCAATCGACAGATATCAAAGATAGGTTGCTTCCGAGTGACTAAGAGAAAAATCATAGCATTTGTAAGACTACAGCCGAATCAAAATATTCAATAGTAGTCTCGAGGAGTACACCCAGCAGGTGCACTCAGTGTGCCCCCACTGGTTCTACCGACTCGGTCCGATCAGTCGGTCGAAAGAGACAAAGAGGTTATGATCCTAAAACTATAGCTCATCGTGATCTACCAAAAAAACAGGTTCTTCAGACTACGGTCGACTGCCAGCAGTCCACCATAGTCTCAGGGACTACACCCATTGGGTGCACTCAGCGTGCCCCCACCGGTTCCAAGATTCCATTCGACCTGGTCCGACCAGACCGAGTGAAGAAGTTAGAGTGAAGAAACTCAAAATACAAAGACTACGGTCGACTGCCAGCAGTCCACCATAGTCTCGGGGACTACACCCAGTGGGTGCACTCAGCGTGCCCCCAGCAATTCAAATATTCAATCGACACACCCAGTGGGTGTACAGATACAAAGATCTTCGGAAAGAAAATCTTCAGATATCATATCCTAACAGAACAAGCGGTGACCAACTAACCTGGACGTTGCTCTGAAGGGCTGAGCTAGCATCATAGGCCGCTTGGTTGGCTTCCCGGATCGCCTTCACCTGCTCCATCGTGATCCCCGCCTGGCGTATAGCCTCCTTAGCAGCACCCGCCTAGTCCTCTGGGGCGTGGTGTGTGGCGAAAAGGGAGGGCGGATCAGCAGTCGATGTCGAAGGCCAGACACTCGTCAGCGGCACAGCAAAGGACACGGAATGCCGAGTGACATCGCCACCCTCTTGAACCGATGCCTCAGGCACTGATGCAATCTGAGTGGTCTTGTCAGCCGGCGCCTTTTTGTTCCTCCTCGCCCTTAGTGGCACCTCGTCGTCATCATCAGGGAGATCGATGACATGGGGAGGAACTACAGGAAAAATCCAAAGTTGAAATCGAAATCCAATCGACCAAAAGTAAAACTACAGAGAGCATACCGAGGTTGGAGGTGGCTGCGTCTTCCATTTCCTGGTCTTCGTTCTTGGCGGAGGTCTCGGAAGTAGCAGCACTGCAGATTTCAGAAACCAGTCGGTTAGTCGATAAGTCGACCAAGAGTTCGTCCGCACTAAACAAGAAAACACAAGTTCTGCTATTACCCGGAGATAGTGGGAATGGCCATCCCCATCTTGGGCAAGGCCTTCGGCGGCTTTGATGGCGTCGCTCGTGGATGCTTCGGCGCTTTCTCAGTCGGCGCCGGAGAAGCCGCACGAGGGCACTTTGATGATTGTCCAACGGGTGCAATCGCTTTGCCACGCTCACTCGCGGGGTCGTGGATGAGCTTGGATCGCCTTTCCGCGCGAGGAGGATCGACTTCCTCCTCCTCCTCTTCACTGGAGCCGTCGTCATCCTCTTCCCCCTCACCATCAGATTGCCACTCCTCCTCACTTTCACCTCCGCTCGCCTCTCCCTCCTCGGACTGTTCTTGCGCCCCGTTGGGCATCGAGTACATCTCGGTAGTGGCCTAGAAGACAACAAACAAGACAAAATTCAGTCGACTGATTTCAAGCAAGCAGAATGAAGAAAGCAGGATCATAGTCGGAGATGCAGAATTGGACCTTGTCTACGTCGTATGATTGGTCGAGTGGAGGAATCCTCCTGGCTCCTCGGGGGTTGTCTTTGTTCCCTGTGATGCTTTCCAGCCACCTCTCCAGCGTGGCATCGTCAATCTCCTCCGGGTGGATCTGAGTGGTGCCCTCGATGCCAGAATACAACCACATTGGATGGCCTCGAGCTTGAAGCGGCTGGATGCATCGTCGGAGGAAGACCTCCAAGAGGTCGATGCCGGTCACCCCGTCACGGATAAGCTGGACAGCACGTTCGACCAGCACCTTAACCTGCGCCTTCTCTTCCGGGATCACCTTCAAAGAGGAAGGCTTCCTCACTCGGTCCATGGAAAAAGGAGGGAGTCCGGTCGACTGCCCTGGCGTCGGCTGGTCTTTGCAGTAGAACCAGGTCGACTGCCATCCACGGACCCAGTCGGGTAGGATCATGGCCGGAAAAGCACTTTTCCCCCTCATTTGAACCCCAAGACCCCCACACATCTGAATCACTTGTGTTCTCTCGTCACTCGGATTGGCCTTTTTCACCGTCTGGGAGCGACAGGTGAAGATGTGCTTGAAAAGACCCCAATGAGGCCGACAACCCAAGAAATTCTCGCACAAAGACACGAAAGCAGTGAGGTACATGATGGTGTTGGGTGTGAAGTGGTGGATTTGCGCCCCAAAGAAAGAAATCCCCAAAAGAAAGGGTGAGGCGGCAAAGAAAACCCATGGTCGGCATGGGTGGCCAAGAGAACGCACTCACGCTCCTGAGGTTGCAGCTCAGACTCCTTCCCCGGGAGCCGCGCCGATCTATGGGGGATCAGTCCTCCATCGGCCAGGTCTTCAAGATCTGCTTGACGAATCGTCGAGCGGATCCAGTCCCCCTGGATCCAGCCCTACAGCAAGCCGGCCCTCTATGAAGATCCGCCTCGACTGGTCGCCCTTCCCTTCGCCTTCGCCATCGCTTTCTTCGCCCACTCCAGGGCCGCCGTCTTCTCTTTCACCATCGTCACCGGCGGGACGCGCACGGAGCAGCGACACTGAGATGGAAGCGAACGAGGTGGATGAGTCTGGGGAAGAGAGGAGGAAATGAGAACGCACTGTTGAAAAAAACCCGTCCGGCGCCTTATATAAGGTTACTTCCGAGTGACTGACTTGTAGGCCCGGGCGATCCTGTCAAATCCCGCAACAGTCGCGCGCGCGATACGTGGCGAAAAAGGTGGCACAGAGATCGAGGCGTCCCTGCCTTATCCCATCTGATTACTGCGGCCTCCTCCACCCCGCGCGCTTCCCAAAAACTCGAATCCCGCAAAATCCGCGAGCAGCAGAACAACTTGCTAGACGAAGGATCTCATCCACACCGTCACTCGGAACTTTTTAAGTAAAAAAATTCACTTGACTTAAACCAGGAATGGATCAAGGCGACCGAAAAAGAAGTTGGTGTCGTTACTCAAGTTCTTGGATCCAGAGCCAGATACACTCATAGCACGAAAATGGGTCGGAAGAGTTCTCAACTCCTTCCCCACTCAAACCTCGATCCATTCGGGGGCTAATGATGAAGCTATGTACCTAGGGTAGGGTCATGGATCTATCCAAACTACCCTACCCAAGGACATCTCTAGAAGAAACTACCTGTCAATCGACTCAAAAGTGTTCCACTCGACGGACTCGAAGACACTCGACCATGAAGCCAACCAATCGATGGCCGGGAGATCTAAGTCCCTCTGCATGCAAACGGTCGGTCATTAATTAGCTTTTATGGTCATCATAGCACTTTACTTGTAGCATTACCAGTAACACCAGATCTTAATGTACTTTAAACCCTACATAACTGAGGGCCGGAGGGGTCTGGCAAACTCTATATAAGCCACCCCCTCCTCAGTGTAAAGGGTTCGCACCTCTGTAACTCATACACATATAATCCAGTCGACCGCCTCCGGGCTCCGAGACGTAGGGCTGTTACTTCCTCCGAGAAGGGCTTGAACTCGTAAATCCCTTGCGTATACAACTACTCCATAGCTAGGATCTTGCCTCTCCATTCCTACCCCCCTATACTACTGTTAGACTTAGAACCATGACAACCGGACCCCCCAACCTCTCCTATGCCCCGACGGTGGCCGGCGCCCCCGTCGCTCGACGCAGCCGCTCGTCTCCCTGACGCGCCGGATCACCTCGCGCCGGTCGCACCTCGCCTCGGAGCCCTCCTCGCCGCAGCCACGACGCCGCTGGACCATCCCCATAGTCCTCCCCAATGGCTCCAACGAGCCTACTGCCACCCCCTACAGCTCCGCCGTAAGCACCGTCTCCTCGCTCTCTCTCTATACTCTCCTGTGGTAATCGTAGATCGCCGCCGACGTGTTCGTGCTCCGCTTGTGCCTGATGGCCCAGTTCTCCCCTGCCGTCCCCGCTCGTCCTGCACGTGCTCCGCACCGTGCCTGGCCACGGCCATTCCGTCGGCCATGCCTACCTCCCGTCGCCCCCACTGCTGCTGCATGCCACATCACCCCGCCCCTGACCGCCGTGCGTTAATGCCCACGCGAGGCCGCGCCCGCGCTGCGCTCGGGCCTTGTCCCTGTTCGCGCACTCGCCTCGCTAACCGCTGCAGCCCCCCGCGGCCATCTCCGCCTTTGCCCGCTGCTCCTCGCACCTACCTCCGTCGCCCGCGCTAGCGCCCGGCCACGCCCACCACGCGGACGCTCTCCCCGCTGATACGTCTCCTTCGTATCTATAATTTTTGATTGTTTCATGCCAATATTATTCAACTTTCATATACTTTTGGCAACTTTTTATATTATTTTTGGGACTAACATATTGATCCAGTGCCCAGTGCCAGTTCCTATTTGTTGCATGTTTTATGTCTCGCAGAAAACCAATATCAAACGGAATCCAAACGGGATAAAAATGGACTGAGAATTATTTTTGAATATTTGGGATTTTCCGGAGGAAGAATCAACGCGAAACAATGTCCGAGGTGGCCACGAAACAGGGGGGCGCGCCCACCCCCTTGGGCGCGCCTGGCACTCTCGTGGGCCACCCGTAAGGCAGTTGATGCCCTTCTTTTGCTGCAAGAAAGCTAATTTTATGGGAAAAATCTGTGCGAAAGATTCACCCCAATCAGAGTTACGGATCTCCAGATATAAAGGAAACGGTGAAGGGGTAGAAACAGAGAACGCAGAAACAGAGAGATAGGTCCAATCTCAGAGGGGCTCTCGCCCCTCCCAAGCCATGGGATCCAAGGACCAGAGGGGAAACCCTTCTTCCATCTAGGGAGGAGGTCAAGGAAGAAGAAGAAGAAGGGGGCCTCTCTCCCCCTTGCTTCCGGTGGCGCCCGAGCGCTGCCGGGGGCCATCATCATCACCGCGATCTTCACCAACACCTCCGCCACCTTCACCAACATCTCCATCACCTTCCCCCATCTATATCCAGCGGTCCACTCTCCCACATCCCGTTGTACCCTCTACTTGAACATGGTGCTTTATGCTTCACATTATTTTCCAATGATGTGTTGCCATCCTATGATGTCTGAGTAGATTTTTGTTGTCCGGTGATTGATGAATTGCTATGATTGGTTTGAGTTGCATGTTTTATTATAGGTGCTCTCCTATTGTGCCCTCTGTGTCGCGCAAGCGTGAGGGATTCCCGCTGTAGGGTTTGCAATATGTTTATGATTTGCTTATGGTGGGTGGCATGAGTGAGAGAAGCACAGACCCGACTAAGTAGGTTGTTTGTGTATGGGATAAAGGGGACTTGATACTTTAATGCTATGGTTGGGTTTTACCTTAATGAATCTTTAGTAGTTGCGGATGCTTGCTAGAGTTCCAATCATAAGTGCATATGATCCAAGTAGAGAAAGTATGTTAGCTTATGCCTCTCCCTCAAATAGAATTGCAATAGTGATTACCGGTCTAGTAATGTAGTCAATTGCTTAGGGACAATTTCACAACTCCTACCACCACTTTTCCACACTCGCTATATTTACTTTATTATTTCTTTTTCTAAACAACCCCTACTTTATATTTACATGCTCTTTATTATCTTGCAAACTTATCCTACAACACCTACAAAGTACTTCTAGTTTCATACTTGTTCTAGGTAAAGCAAACATCAAGCATGCGTAGAGTCGTATCAGTGGCCGATAGGACTTGAGAGAGTATTTGTTCTACCTTTAGCTCCTCGTTGGGTTCGACACTCTTACTTATCAAAAGAGGCTACAACTATCCAGTATACTTGCGGGTTATCAAGACCTTTTTCTGGCACCATTGCCGGGGAGTCATAGCGTGGGCTGAATATTCTCGTGTGTGCTTGTTTGCTTTATCACTAAGTAATTTTTATTTGCTGTTCTTTGTTGTTCTCTATCTTTAGTTATGGATATGGAACACGAAATACCAAAAAAATTAGGTGTAGATGCTACTCATGGAGATGGGGAACCTCCTAAAACCCTCGATGCTCGTTATGTGAAATAAATTATGTACTACTTTAATAATCCGGAGAAAACCCCATTCCGTTATGTTATGGGAAACACGTTGGATCAATGTGAATACTTTAGGGATTATCGCTTGACACAAAAAGGGAAACTATTATGGGATCAAATTTCTATGTTGCGTTGGTATGCTTGTCAACTATGCGTGATGCATGATTATACTTGTTGCTCTAGGATGAAGGCTCCACACCATCCCTTTTCATGCAAATTCAATGATAATGAAACCTTAGCTTCTTATGGTAATGGTATCTTTGATTACTATGATGTGGAACAAATAGAAGAATTTGTTGCTTTTATGGGTGCTTATGAGGTTGAATCTATGTTTAAAGCGTTTGATGATTTTGATGATTCAGTTTACAAACCAGAAAATCTTGCTATACTTAGATATTGCTATGAAAATTATGAATACAATTACTATATTAATGCATTTATTGAGAAAGCCTCCGCTGTCCAAGAAGAGACTAATATTTTGCAGGAAGCTATGGAAGAAGAAATTGATGAAACTGTGAGCTCATTGGATGAAAAAGATGATGAGGAGAGCGAAGAACAAAAGGAGGAAGAGCGGATTGATCACCCGTGCCCACCTTCTAATGAGAGTAACTCTTCAACTCATACATTGTTTAATTCCCCTTCGTGCTTACCGAAGGATGATTGCTATGATGATTGCTATGATCCCTTGAATTTGTTTGAAATATCCCTTTTTGATATGCTTGTGGCCAAGATGCCAATATGAATTATGCTTATGGAGATGAACCTGCTATAGTTCCTT
Organism: Triticum aestivum; assembly: GCF_018294505.1. Taxonomy (NCBI): domain Eukaryota; kingdom Viridiplantae; phylum Streptophyta; class Magnoliopsida; order Poales; family Poaceae; genus Triticum; species Triticum aestivum. Next base: position 606,963,940 of record NC_057801.1, on the reverse strand, counting down.
ATGTTAAACATGAAATTGTTGCTATTGCACCCACGCATGATAGTCCTATTATCTTTTTGAATTCTCCCTACTACACTATATCGGAGAAGTTTGTGCTTATTAAGGATTATGTTGATGGGTTGCCTTTTACCGTTGCACATGATGATTTTGATAGATATAATATGCATGTGCTTGCTGCTCCTACTTGCAATTATTATGAAAGAGGAACTATATCTCCACCTCTCCATGTTTCCAATACGATAGAATTGCAAGAATCTGCTTATACTATGCATTAGCCCTTACTTGGTGTGCATGAATTGTTCTTTTATGACATGCCGATGCATAGGAAGAGAGTTAAACTTTGTTGTTGCATGAATATGTTACTTTGTGCTCACTACTAAATTACAAATCATTCTTAATTAAAATTGGATTTGATATACCTTGGGATCCGGGTGGATTCATTACTTGAGCACTAAAATGCCTAGCTTAATGGCTTTAAAGAAAGCGCTACCAGGGAGACAACCCGGAAGTTTTATAGAGTCATTTATTTCTTTTGAGTGCTTTTATATAGTTTAAAAACAAAAAAATAAAGAGGGGAACCTAAACCTTTTCAAAAAGGAAAGTGAAAGTGAGAGAGACAAGCATTGTTGAAGTGGGAGAGCTCCTTGAACTTTGTTCATGCTCGCGGAAACTTTCTGAATCTTGATTATAGAAACTTTTCATCAAAAATAATTATCCCCTTGTACAATTCCATTGTACTATAAAAATAATGTGCCAAGGTTTGCCTTTAGGATGTTTACAATGCTTGTTGGTTTGTACGATGCAGGACAGAAACTTTGGCTGTAATGCGCGATTTTACATTTTTAGCTGGAACATCAATTGGTTCTGATTCTTTTCGCACTGTCTTTCTGTACAACTTGTTTATTTTTCCTAATTTTGGTAGAATTGTTGGGGTACAAGAAGTATTGTGAATGTTCAGATTTCTTCAGACTGTTCTGTTTCTAAACAGATTCTGTTTTTGATGCATAGTTTGCTTGTTTTGATGAATCTATAAATTTATATCAGTGGATTAGGCCATGGAAAAGTTATATTACAGTAGACACAATGCAAAAATAAAATATGAATTGGTTTGCTACAGTACTTAGAGTGGTGATTTGCTTTATTATACTAACGGATCTTACCGAGTTTTCTGTTGAAGTTTTGTGTGGATGAAGTGTCTAATCGAGGAGGTCTCGATATGAGGAAAAGGAAGAGAGGCAAGATCTCAAGCTTGGGGATGCCCAAGGCACCCCAAGTAAATATTCAAGGAGACTCAAGCGTCTAAGCTTGGGGATGCCCCGGAAGGCATCCCCTCTTTCTTCAACAAGTATCGATATGTTTTCGGATTCGTTTCGTTCATGCATTATGTGCAAGTCTTGGAGCGTCTTTTGCATTTAGTTTTCATTTTTCTTTTATGCATCATGCTGGTATGAGATAGTCCTTGGTTTATTTATAGAATGCTCATTGCACTTCACTTAAATCTTTTGAGTATGGCTTTATAGAATGCTTCATGTGCTTCACTTATATCATTTGAAGTTTGGATTGCCTGTTTCTCTTCACATAGAAAACCGCCATTTGTAGAATGCTCTTTTGCTTCACTTATACTTCCTCCGTTCGGAATTACTTGTCTCGGAATTGGATGTATCTAGAACTAAAATACATCTAGATACATCCATTTCTACGACAAGTAATTCCGAACGGAGGGAGTATTTGTTAGAGCGTGGGCATATCTTTTGTAGAAAGAATTAAACTCTCTTGCTTCACTTATATCTATTTAGAGAGATGACAGGAATTGGTCATTCACATGGTTAGTCATAAAATCCTACATAAACTTGTAGATCACTGAATATGATATGTTTGATTCCTTGCAATAGTTTTGCGATATAAAGATGGTGATATGAGAGTCATGCTAGTGGGTGGTTGTGGATTGTAGAGACACTTGTGTTGAGGTTTGCAAGTCCCGTAGTATGCACGTATGGTAACCGTTGTGTGACAAATTTGAAGCATGGGGTGTTTCTTTGATTGTCTTCCTTATGAGTGGCGGTTGGGGACGAGCGATGGTCTTTTCCTACCAATCTATCCCCCTAGGGGCATGCGTAGTAGTACTTTGCTTCAAGGGCTAATAAATTCTTGCAATAAGTATATGAGTTCTTTATGACTAATGTGAGTCCATTGATTATACGCACTTTTACCTTTCCATCATTGCTAGCCTCTTCAGTAGCGTGCATTGCCCTTTCTCACCTCGAGAGTTGGTGCAAACTTTGCTAGTGCATCCAAACCCCGTGATATGATACGCTCTATCACACATAAGACTCATTATATCTTCCTCAAAACAGCCACCATACCTACCTATTATGGCATTTCCATAGCCATTCCGAGATATATTGCCATGCAACTTCCATCATCATCATATACATGACTTGAGCATTTATTGTCATATTGCTTTGCATGATCGTAAGATAGCTAGCATGATGTTTTCATGGCTTGTCCGTTTTTTGATGTCATTGCTACGCTAGATCATTGCACATCCCGGTACACCGCCGGAAGCATTCATATAGAGTCATATCTTTGCTCTAGTATCGATTTGTAATATTGATTTGTAAGTAAATAAAAGTGTGATGATCATCATTATAGAGCATTGCCCCATGAAAAAAAATAAAAAAAGGAAAGGCCAAAGAAGCCTAAATAAAGAAGGGGGCCAAAGAAGCCCACCGAAAAGAAAAAAAGAAAAGAAAAGAAAAGAAAAGGGGCAATGTTACTATCCTTTTTCCACACTTGTGCTTCAAAGTAGCACCATGTTCTTCATATAGATTGTCTCCTATGTTGTCACTTTCATATACTAGTGGGCATTTTCATTATAGAACTTGGCTTGTATATTCCAACGATGGGCTTCCTCAAATGCCCTGGGTCTTCATGAGCAAGCAAGTTGGATGCACACCCACTTAGTTTTCAGTTTGAGCTTTCATACATTTATAGCTCTTAGTGCATCTGTTGAATGGCAGTTCCTACTCCTCACATTGACATCAATTGATGGGCATCTCCATAGCCCGTTGATTAGCCGCGTCGATGTGAGACTTTCTCCCTTTTTTTCTTCTCCACATAACCTCCATCATTATATTCTATTCCACATATAGTGCTATATCGATGGCTTGCGCTCATGTATTGCGTGAGGGTTGAAAAAGTTGAAGCGCGTTAAAAATTATGAACCAATTGCTCGGCTTGTCATCGGGGTTGTGCATGATGGGGGCATTTTGTGTGACGAAAATGAAGCATGGCCAAACTATATGATTTTGTAGGAATAAGCTTGCTTTGGCCTTGTTGTTTTGAAAAACATGATTGCTTTATTAGTACGCTCGAAGTATTATTGTTTTTTATGTCAAATGATAGATTGTTGCTTTGAATCAGTCATGTCTTAATATTCATGCCATGATTAGACATATGATCAAGATTATGCTAGGTAGCACTCCACATCAAAAATTATATTTTTATAGTTTACCTACTCGAGGACGAGCAGGAATTAAGCTTGGGGATGCTGATACGTCTCCGCTGTATCTATAATTTTTGATTGTTTCATGCCAATATTATTCAACTTTCATATACTTTTGGCAACTTTTTATATTATTTTTGGGACTAACATATTGATCCAGTGCCCAGTGCCAGTTCCTGTTTGTTGCATGTTTTATGTTTCGCAGAAAACCAATACAAAATGGAATCGAAACGGGATAAAAATGGACAGAGAATTATTTTGGAATATTTGGGATTTCCCGGAAGAAGAATCAACGCGAAATAGTGTCTGAGGTGGCCACGATACAGGAGGACGCGCCCACCCCCCCTGGGCGCGCCTGGCACTCTCGTGGGCCACCCGTAAGGCAGTTGATGCCTTCTTTTGCCGCAAGAAAGCTAATTTTACGAGAAAAATCTGGGCGAAAGATTAACCCCAATCGGAGTTACGGATCTCCAGATATAAAGGAAACAGTGAAGGGGTAGAAACAGAGAACGCAGAAACAGAGAGATAGATCCAATCTCGGAGGGGCTCTCGCCCCTCCCAAGCCATGGGAGCCAAGGCCCAGAGGGGAAACCCTTCTCCCATCTAGGGAGGAGGTCAAGGAAGAAGAAGAAGAAGAAGGGGGCCTCACTCCCCCTTGCTTCTGGTGGCGCCGGAGCGCTGCCGGGGGCCATCATCATCATCGCGATCTTCACCAACACCTCCGCCACCTTCACCAACATCTCCATCACCTTCCCCCATCTATATCCAGCGGTCCACTCTCCCTCATTCCGCTGTACCCTCTACTTGAACATGGTGCTTTATGCTTCATATTATTTTCCAATGATGTGTTGCCATCCTATGATGCCTGAGTAGATTTTCGTTGTCCTACCGGTGATTGATGAATTGCTATGATTGGTTTGAGTTGCATGTTCTATTATTGGTGTTGTCCTATTGTGCCCTCTGTGTCGCGCAAGCGTGAGGGATTCCCGCTGTAGGGTTTGCAATATGTTTATGATTTGCTTATGGTGGGTGGCGTGAGTGACTGAAGAACAGACCCGAGTAAGTAGGTTGTTGCGTACGGGATAAAGGGGACTTGATACTTTAATGCTATGGTTGGGTTTTACCTTAATGAATCTTTAGTAGTTGCGGATGCTTGCTAGAGTTCCAATCATAAGTGCATATGATCCAAGTAGAGATAGTATGTTAGCTTATGCCTCTCCCTCAAATATAATTGCAATAGTGATTACCGGTCTAGTAACATAGTCAATTGCTTAGGGACAATTTCACAACTCCTACCACCACTTTTCCACGCTCGCTATATTTAATTTATTATTTCTTTTTCTAAACAGCCCCTACTTTATATTTACGTGGTCTTTATTATCTTGCAAACTTATCCTACAACACCTACAAAGTACTTCTAGTTTCATACTTGTTCTAGGTAAAGCGAACGTCAAGTGTGGTAGAGTCGTATCAGTGGCCGATAGGACTTGAGAGAGTATTTGTTCTACATTTAGCTCCTCGTTGGGTTCGACACTCTTACTTATCGAAAGAGGCTACAACTATCCCGTATACTTGCGGGTTATCACCCGCCGCTCCTTGCGCACCGTCGCTGCCCTCACAGGCCGTAGGCCCGCTCGTCCCCGCCGCTCGCTCGTGCCTCTGCGGCACTCGCTACGCCGCCCTACTCCGGCCAGCCGCTGTGGCCGGCGCCCGCTGGTGGCCTCGTACACCAAATGGACGCCCACGCCCCGTGCCCGCAACCGCGTGGCCACGCCCGCCCCGCTAAGGCCTGGGCCACTGACCAAGGGGCCCCGTGCCCCTGTGTAAAAAAGGATTTTTAAAAATTATATAAAAATAATTAGTTAATTAATTAATTAATTAATTAGTTAATTAATTAATTAGTTAATTAACTAACTTAATTAACCTTGCTTAGTTAGCCTAATGAACTAGTTTAGTTAATTTAAATCTGTTAGATAGTTGGTCTATGACAGAACGACCCGACACGTCAGTTTGACCAGTCAACGCTCTGTTGATTGCTGACATCAGGCTGACGTCATAATTCCAATTTTGAATTAATAATAATTTCAGAAAATGTTTAAAACTTTGAAAAATAAATTAAAATAATCTGTAACTCGGATGAACAAGTTTTCTACATGAAAGTTGCTCAGAACGACGAGACGAATCCGAAAACGTGGTCCGTTCGTCCGCCACACGTCCCTAGCATAGCGAACATGCAACCTTTCCCCTCCGGTTCATCTGTTTGACAAACATCCAGAACCGAGAAAACTTTCCCGGATGTTGTCCCCCTTTACCGGTATCGTGTAGCACTGCGTTAAACACCTCTAGCATCGCTTATTGTCATGGTATGCATATGTTTTCATGTATTTACTGTTTCTTCCCCCTCTTCTCTCCGGTAGACCCTGAGACTGCTGCTGATGCCACTGTGATCGACTACGTCACCGACGAGCCTCCTTCTCGCCTGAGCAACCAGGCAAGCCCCCCCCCCTTTGATCATCCCGATATCTCCCATTCCATTCTCTCATGCTTGCATTAGATTTTGCTACTGTTATTGATTGCTCCTATTCTGATGGATAGCCTGCTTTTGAACCTGCATTTGTTACCTACCTGCTTATCCTAAACTGCTTAGTATAGGTTGGCTTGTGATCCACCAGTGACCCCCACCTTGTCCTTGTTGCCCCTGCTTCATCATCGACGCCTCGATCAACGTGATCGACGACCAGAGCCCGACACCTCACATCACATCACGCCCCTTTTTGTTGCTCGACTCTACAGAGTTACCATCGAGTGTCGAGGGTGGAACCTCATACATCACTCCTGATGAGATCTCTGTACTGTAGCTATTCGGTCGTGGTCAACGAGGGTGGTTCCTCCTTCACCATTCCCGATACGGCTCTATTGTGCAACACCTCAAGTGTGAACCTCGAGGGTGGTTCCTCTTACGTTCACCTTGATGATTACATCGAGTGGAATCCTCTGAGGGTGATTCCTTGGGTTTTCCCCTTGATGTTTGGACACATGGTTACATTGACTTTACTTGAGACCTTGGTGAAAGTGGGGCGGGCCTGGAGAGCACCCGCAAGATAATGACGTGGCACAGACGGGCATTCTGGGACCTTGCCCTAAGTCCAGGAGATGGGGCGACGGGGTCACTTTGATCGCGAGTCTCTACTCGTCTCCGCAAGCTAATAATACACTATGGTTTGGGTATTTCCTCTGAGTTGGCCTCTGGCCTTTACGCACCAACCACCACGCGAGAATAGTTATGGGCCTCGGCGTCGTGGTATCAGCCGAAGCTTTGTCAAACATCCACTTCAGCAGTGCGGCACGGCTGGGCCGACACCATCCTGTAGTGGTGGAGCCTGGACCCGCCCTGTATGCAATGACCCGGAGTGCAATCGGCGATGGTGTAGCGACCCGACCCAAATGGATCGAAGTCTTTGTGCTTACGTGTCATCCCTGGATCGGTATGGTGACACACACAGTACTCGAGGAATTATAACAGAGTTCAATCACACACTTTATTACATCGAGATCCTCAAAAGAGTATTTACTACAATAATATGACCAAAGGCCATCTAAAAATAAAATAACTACGGAAGCATCGAAGGTAAATGAGTCCATCCAACTCCACGGCAAACTGAGTGCAGAACAACGACCTATCGCACCTTTAATCCTCGTCGGAAAAGTCTGCAACATGAGACGTTACAGCCGTGTAGGTCAGCGCATGGAATATGCTGGGAATTTCACACCTTAGAATAATAATTAAAAAAACTATCTCTATATGCAAATTTAGCTGGTGGAGGCTCTAAGTTAATTTTTTGCATAAAGCCAATTTTACCCTACAACAAAGGAATACATTTTTATTTACTACTGAATTAAAATGCCATTATTGAGAAGGTTCCTCCAACTCAATCCCAAAATTCCCAAGTTATTAGTAACCCAATAATTTCATTAAATAGAGTGATGAGATCAACCAATAATTCACTTCTAGATACTCAAGTTGTCCATAACCGGGGACACGGCTAATCATGATTAGTTTGTATACTCTGCAGAGGTTTGCACACTTTTCCCCACAAGACTCGACCACCTCCATGATTGGAAGATCGAGACATAGTCTTTCTGAAGTATTTCCCCTTAACCCTGGATAGACCGGTACACCTACTTTCCCCTACATCAGCTAGTCTACCATGGAAAGAGGTCACACAACTTACTCAACTATGCCAGAGCCCATAATGGCTTGTGGCTGCACACGGAAGTTTCTAGGCATGAAATATCTTATGATCCCTTTGAGCCTGGGTGGCGGACCTAGGGTAATCACACGGCTACTTCGGGATTCCCCTTGGGCAAGCACTGGTTTCTCCAGGTGCCCCAAACAATCCACCCAGATGTGTATTAAACTTGCCACTTTATGTTGTCCCAAAATTATTATCTCTCGCAACTTGCATGAATCACACATACCAATCCCCGTCTACGAGCATGGCTAAACAATATATGATATAAAGACTATTCCCGAGGTGATCAAAGGTCATAGGTTTCTACCACATGAACTACAAAGCATAACCACATGTTCCCAATCCTACTCATGCAATCTTTGAGGGTGAAACTAATGCATAGTAAAACTGGGTATTGAAAATTATGATCAAAGTGTGAACTTGCCTTGCTGATGACCGTTGAACTCTAAAGATTCATAGTAGCAAGCCTTGCACTCCGGATGATCTAACGTAAGCAAGTAATAACATACATAAGCATACAAGCAAAGATCCAAAAAAAGCAAATAAAAGACTTCGAAAAACTTCAAAAACAACCAAATAAAGTTTCTGCACAGAACAAAAAAATTTACAGCAACAAAATTAAATGGTTTTGGTTTTAACATAAAGTACATGTCACTAGCTTCGATTTGCAAAAAGAATCACTCGAAACGGAGTTACGAAACTCGAGTTACGTCCTAACGAAGTTTCAACTCACATCTGTTTGAATTCAAATTTTAAAAAATTTAAAAATATTTTTCGTTTGGTTCTGTGGATAGAGGATATTTTTATGAACTACTAGGAAAAAGAATCAACTAAATCGGATCTATAGATTAAAAGATATGAATTCCTAAAGATTGGGCATTTTTCATAAAATCAATTACGGGATTTGATATGTACTGCCACGTGTCGCGCTGCTATAGGAAGATACCCCTTCGGGTTTTTTTCAGATTAGAGAGAGCAACCTGTTAGATCGAGCAGACCGAAGGGAGTGGGCTCACCGGAGAGAGGAGATCCGTTCGCCGGAGTGCGGCGGCGGCGGCTCTGGTTCGCTGGGATCCGGCGTCGGAGTTGGTTCTGGAGAGAGGCGAGTGTGGGACGGGGTAGACGGCACCGGGGCGAATCCAAGACACAAGTCGGGGCTCCCAACTTCTTCCTCTAGCAACCAGGAGAAGCCGCCAGAGTTGGGGTAGCTCCGACGAGCAATTTCTCAAAGCAAGGAGCGACTCAGAGAGGGGTTCTCGCGGAGGTAAGTGAGGAGGAAGAATGGCATCGCGGGGGGGCTATTTATAGGGTCAGGGGAGGTCGGTACAGGTAGATCAAGGGGCTCAATGTGGCCATTAATGGCTGTTTTATGTGTGTACGTTTCACGGCTCCGAGCGTTCAATTAAAGCAACAATGTTGGGTTTTAATTTCCTGAATGAGTTCTCCTGACATTCCTCTATAAGTTTCGTGTTGGTGGCAAGTCGTAACGGGGAATGAATTGAGTGGGAGGAGAGGAAGAGGAGGTGGTCATGGCTGTCTGTTCTGTTTCTGTTCTAGATGAACCACGTACAGAGGAGGAAGAAGGGGTTGCGTGGAGATGGGCTAAGGAAAAAAAATTAACATGGGCCTTAGTGGGAGAAGTTGGGCCAAGGGCAAAGAAAAATAAATAAATATAGAAGAGATAGATGGGCTAAATAGGCTGACAGAGTTTCCTCAAAAAAAGGCTGACAGAGAGAAAACTTAACTAATAACAATGTTAGACTAGATAATCAATAAATAAATTGTTTGCTCTCTCAGAATTATTATTTAGATCTGAAGAAAAATGTTCACATAATTATATGGTCTTATATATGACCTTGTGAACATTTATCCGGTCTAAAATGCAAGTTTTAAAAAATAAACATTTTTGCTAAACTAATAAAATAAATTGCAAATAAAACCCAACAAATATATTTTGGTTCCAAATTCAAATTCTAATATTTTTCTTCTGATTTTGAAGAAGTCATTTTATCTTCTCTCTTTATTTTATTTTTTTGAAATATTGGAAATGAATTTTTGGTGAAATCAAATTTGATCCATATCCCAACTTTGAAATTCTCAAAAATGGTTTTAGGGAAACTTCCAACTCTCTCTTTTGGTCCTTGAGTTGCTCAAAAGTTTCCTTGGATCAAAAATCAAATAAAACAAATGGGGCAAAAATGCATAAATCATGGATGCATATGAATGATCTATTTATAAACATCCAAATTGAAAATTGGGATGTTACAAACCTATCCCGCTTAAGATGAATCTCGCCCTCGAGATTCAGGTTGGCTAGCAAAAAAGTGTGGGTGGTCCTTTCGGAGATCATCTTCTCGTTCCCAAGTGGCTCCTTCCTCAGTATGATGGGTCCACTGAACCTTGCAAAACTTGATGACCTTGCTGCGGGTAACCCTGCTTGCAGTCTCGAGAATCTTGATGGCTTCTCCTCATAGGTCAGATCACTATCCAACTGTATGGCCTCCAGTGGCACTGTATCTCTTAAAGGAATATCGGCCATCTCTGCATGACACTTCTTCAACTGGGAAACGTGAAACACATCATGAACTCCTGACAAGGCTTCGGGTAATTCCAACTTGTAGGCAACTTCACCCATGCGTTCTAAAACTCTGTACGGCCCCACAAACCATGGTGCTAACTTTCCTTTGACTCCAAATCGTTTAACTCCTCGAAGTGGTGACACACGCAGATATGCTCTATCTTCGACTTCATAGGTTACCTCCTTGCGTTTAGTATCGGCATAACTCTTCTGTCTGGATTAGGCTACCTTGAGTCTGCCGCGGATCAGCTTGACTTTCTCCTCTGAATCTCTAATTAAATTTGGTCCGAAAAATTTACGGTCTCCAACTTCATCCCACATCAATGGTGTCCTTCACCTCCTTCCGTACAAAGCTTCGAAAGGGGCCATTTTCAAACTAGCTTGATAGCTGTTGTTATATGAGAATTCAGCGTATGGCAAATTATCATCCCAACTAGATCCATAATCTAGTGCACAAGCTCTCAACATGTCCTCTAGAATCTGGTTGACTCTCTCGGTCTGCCCATCTGTCTGCGGATGAAAGGCTATACTGAACTCTAGCCTGGTACCCAAAGTTTCATGTAACTGATGCCAAAACTTTGAGGTAAATTGTGTTCCTCTATCTGATACGATGGTCCTCGGAACTCCATGCAGACATACGATCCTGGTCATGTATATCTTGGCTAACTTAGCACTTGTATATGTCGTTTTCACGGGGATGAAGTGAGCTACCTTAGTCAAGCGATCAACCACTACCCAAATAGAATCATAGCCTGATCGGGTCCTGGGTAATCCTGTAATGAAGTCCATGCCAAGCTTGTCCCACTTCCAATCTGGTATCGGCAAAGGCTGAAGTAATCCTGCTGGTTTCTGGTGCTCTGCCTTAACCCTCTGACATATGTCACATACTGCAACATACTCGGCAATATCTTCTTCATACCTGTCCACCAAAAACTTTCTTTCAAGTCCAAATACATCTTGGTGTTGCCTGGGTGTATCGAGTAAGGCGAATCATGAGCCTCCTGAAGAATCAACTTTCTGGTCTCTGGGTCATTGGGTACATAAATACGCTTCTCAAACCATAAGGTTCCATGTTTATCCTCACGAAATCCTTCTGCCTTTCCTTGACTCATCCTTCTCTTTATCTCCGCAATACCTTTGTGTCAGGACCCCGACTCAATGCCACATCGATCTAGCATGTAACACCTCATATCACTTTGCGACCTCACGCACGGTATTCCCACGGGTGTCGCCTTACCTTTGCCCGGGACCGTTTGCGTCTTTTGGCACACGTATATGATAGTGTCGCTAGCATCCATATGATAAGGAGCCCGGGCTGACATGGCTAGTCGTAAACCCAAAGTGGCACAAACTTACAGGGAGAGGCATCCATGACCCAACATCGAACGTGTCGGTCATCAGCGAGTGAATGAAGGCTGTAGCACTGGGCTAGCAGGACTCCGGTGAACCGGGATGTAGCGGGCTAACAGGACTCCGGTATTCATCGCGTGACATTTCCCCGAAGGGACAGACACAGGAACGAAGAAGGACACATGCCGGCCAGCCTAAGTGTTCCGGAGCAGTAGCAAGCTACCATGGCTCAGTGGAAACACTAGGAGACATTTCCCGGTAAGAGAGGCTACCAAGGATAAACAACTAGGTTGTCAGATCCCACACATACCAAGCATTTCAATAACATACACACAATATGCTCGATATGTGCAAATACAACATGGCATCACAACATGACTCTACAACTCAAGTATTTATTCAATAGGCTCCGAGGAGCGAGATATTACAAACATGGGTCTCATGACCCAACAATCAGAGCATACAAGTCAAAGCACATGCGGAAGCTTAACATGTCTGAGTACAGACAACTATAAATGAAAAAGGCTGAGAAGCCTGACTATCTACCAGATCCTGCCGAGGGCACAAGATCGTAGCTGAGGTAACAAGCTAAACGTCGAAGTCCACGTGGAACTACTAGTGAGACTGAAGTCTCTCTGCAAAAACATAAATTAAGCAACGTGAGTACAAATGTACCCAGCAAGACTTACATCAGATCTATCTACATATGCATCATTATCAACAAAGGGGGTGGTGGAGTTTAACTGCAGCAAGCCAGCTTTGACTCGGTGGCTAACCTGAACTACGACTGCAAGTAACTCTTTTGAGGTGGCGCACACGAGTCCACATATTCACCATATCAATACACCACTATGGATCCGCTCCCGTCTCCCTACGAGAACGCCATCCATAGCACTCACGCTTATCTTGCGTATTTTAGAGTATCCACTTTCACTTGTCTATGAACTATGCAAGGGGTCCAAGTTTCCATATCCGAGGAATCCGGCTATTCGAATAGATAATGATAACCCTGCAGGGGTGTACTTCTTCACACACGCTTTCGCCACTTATCGCCCTGTACACGTCATGTACCTCGGCAACCTTCAAGCGGAAGCCGGGCGAGGGAGTCGGCCACGACCTGACTAACCGAACAAGTCTCTAGTCCAGGTTTATCGCCTATTCGGGTTCCATCCGCAAGGAGATCTGGCCGGGGTGCCGCTCACGGCCCCAAACGATGTGAGCAGGGTTCCCAAGCCCACCATCCGGGTGCCACTTGGTACACCGTGCCACTGTGCCTAGTATGTCCCAATCCCACCTGTACCGGGTGCCACTTGGTAGACTACTAACACTACCTACAAACACCAGAAACTAGTTGCAACTCCTGGACAGAGATCAAGTTGATTAATAAGTCGAGAGGGGCACTTAAGCATTCCAATGCGTGGTAGTAGCTGGTCATGGATCACAAACACAGAACTCAGTTCCTGAGGACGGCTGCAATGAGACAACCCACCATGTACTCCTACATGGCCCCTCACCGCTACCTTTATCAAATTGTGTTCACACACTTAGTCTCAATAGTAGGACATGTTTATACACCTCCGATTCATTCCCGATGAATCAGACCTGACTCAACTCTAAGCAGTAGCAGGCATGACAAACAAGCATGAATGAGTAGGCACAACAGGGCTCAAACAACTCCTACTCATGCTGGTGGGTTTCATCTATTTACTGTGGCAATGACAGGTCATGCAAAGGATAAAGGGGTTTAGCTAACGCAGCAAGTAACAAATATGTCGTTGTTCTCCTAATGCAGTAAAAGAGAGCAGGAGCGGGAGAGTGGGATTTTATCGGAATGAACAAGGGGGTTTTGCTTGCCTGGCACTTCTGAAGATAGCATTGAGTCTTCATTAGTGTCAACGATCACATCATCGGTACAACGTCTACCGAGGGGGAACAACACCGGCAAACACAGAAGAAACACGATCAATGCAATGCACAATATGATGCATGCTATGACATGGCAATATGAATGTGTTTTGGGCTAATGCACCTAGCTATGATTTAAATGAAGTTGGTTTGAATACATGATTCAAATTCCAACTCCATATATGATTATTTAAATGCCCTTTATTTGTTTTGTCCAAAACAGAGGACAAACATTGTTCAAACATGCATGAAAATAGTACAGATGGATTCCTTGAATTTTTCTGATAATTTTTCATATATAAATTATTTAATTTGGAGTTACGGTTGAATTTCTATGAATTTTAGAAGTTTAGAATATTTTCTGAAATAAATAAATCATTTCTGATTTATTTAAAACTCCAGAAAACATTTACTGCGTCAGCATGACATCACCCTGACGTCATCAGGTCAACAGGGCGGGTCCAGGTCAAACCTGACGTGTGGGGGCCACACGTCAGTGTCACAGGGCTGCTTAGCTCACTGACAGGTGGGACCAAGTCAACGGCCACGTCAGCGTAGTCAACACTGACGCGTGGGCCCACCGGGGTTAGTTAAATTAAACAGAAGATGTAATTTGTGTTAATTAGGGCGTGGGGCCCATTAGTCAGTGGCCTAGGGGGTTGGTTAGTGGGGCTGTTAGCTGCTAATGACGGTTCACGTCATCTCGCCGGAGTCTCGCCGGCGGTGACCTCGAACCGCGGCGGAGTTCGCTCGGAACTCGCCAGAGTCGACGGATCGACGCGCCAGGGGCACCAGAGGATAGCCCGTGCCCGCGCGCATCTAAGGGAACCAACGGGAGGTGCGGGGGTGGCCGGAGTTCGCCGGAGTGGAACCCGCGGCGGCTGCCGGAGTTTGGGGCTGGTGCGGGTTAGCGTTGCGGTGTGCTAACGAGCGAGGCGATGGGCTAGCGGAGCGCTACACGATGCGGGGAGCAAGTTAGGCGCGCCGGGGTGACCTAATGGTCACCGGAGCTACGCCGGCGACGAGCTCAGGCGGCGGCGTGCTACGGCCAGCTATGAAACGGCGGCTACGGCGAGCGAGAGAGGGAGCGGAGAGGGGGAGCAGGAGCAGGAGCTCACGGCGATGACGACGGAACGCTCGGCGAGCTCGGAGACGGTCCGGAGCCGACGAATTTGACGGTGATGGCCGGCGGGTCCGAGGTAGAAGACGAGCCCGGTGAGGTCGTTCGGGGGCTTCTGGAGGGGCGTGGCTCGGTGAGGTGGGTCGAGGACGGAGTGACGGAGCTTGTGGGCTAGTCGGGGAAGCGAGGGAGGCCTGGTGGCCGTGGTGGCCGTGGACGGCGGCGACGAGCGCGCTCGGGCGCGAGAGGGGGAGAGCAGAGAAGGGAGAAGGGGTCGGGAGAGAGTGAGAGGGAGGAGCGAGGGGGCTGCGTGGCTTCACCCGAAGAGGCCAGGGCGAAGCGGCAAGCAGGAGGTGGCCGGGGCGGCGTCGGCGCTCGCCACACCTCGCCTCTGTCCTTCTGGTGAGGGAGGAAGACGACAGTGGGGAAAGCGGCGGTGGGCTGGGCCGTGCTGGGCCGGTTGGTGGCGCCAGGTAAGTGGCTGGGCTGCTGGTGGGCTACCAGGTAAGTCTTCTGCTCTTTTTTAATTTTTCTGTTCTGTTTTATTTTTATTTAATCTTTTGCCACTGTTTTGAATTTAAAATAATTCAAACAATGCCAAAAGCTCCTCTGAATATTTTTATTTTGCTAGATGGACTTTTCCAAAAGCTCATAAAATATTTCAGGGGTATTTGAAATTATATTCTAGTTATATGAATATAATTCAAATTCAAATAGCTAATGATTTAAATTCAAAGTCCCAAAAATAAATCCTTAAAAATGTTCAATATTTTTGGTTTGGATCAAAACCCTTGCCAAAAATATTAAACATCTAAGAAGAGCATTTTGGAACAATGAATGAGATTTTAGGGTTTTTGCCCTTCTTTTATTTAGGGTTTTGAGGCTTCTAAATTCCTCAGTTCAAGTTTCAAAAATTTAAACATGACGCACAGATGGAAGCAAGCATAGGTCAGACCAGAACTAGGGATGTGACAACTCACCCCCACTAAACAAGAATCTCGACCCGAGATTCAAGTGTAGGGTAAGACGATGGGGAACGCAACCTATACAATCTTCACAATCCAGGTTGCCCTTCATAAAAACATTGATTCGATCACCATCATTGTCTTGATGTCTTGCTCTGAGAACTCTAGCTAATCATGACAAGAAGAGGAAAGGAAAACTCTAGAAGGATCGATTTTCTCGAAGGTCGAACAACTCACGGAATGAGACATAGAACCATCTCTCGGGTTGATACACGAGATACACATCAAGAGGGGTGGAAAGAAACGGATGACGAAGGTTCACTAGATGGACAATAATTCCACACTTAAGAAGGTGGTAAACGATTGTTAACGTAGCGAGGAGTTGAGTTGCCATGATACCATAACAAGACACCTTAGGAACCGTGACTCGTAGATATATCCCCTTAAGTGGCAAAAAGAATTACCTTTGATTCAGAGATCATTGAAACTCTTTAAACCAGCCTAAGGCAATTCTCGAGCGAGCGTTTGGAGGGGGTCGGTAGAATGGCATACTCGGACTTGGATGATGTGGATTACCTTGTTGAAGACAACGTAAGGGATGAATTTGCTTATCACCGGAAATGGAAGAGACCCGTGGTAGAATGGCACATTGGCGGTGCAAGCTGGGAACAAAATGCAAATGCTGGGAATGATTCTGGTAACTAGGGAAGAACCCAACAACAGAGAGTGAATTCACTGCTTGAAAAGGTCATAGCATAATCGAGGAAACTGAGAGCACTATACAGTTAATGTCGACGATCAAACCTAGCACTTGCGCGTGCTCTCAAGAACTTGAGCATTTCCATAATCATCAAGATTTTACCAATATCCGTGTCAAGGATCCTGGCAACACAACTTACTACCATGATGAATACCGGTGGAAGATGCAGATGCAAAGGAAGATAACACTTTCTCAGATTTCACCCTTGGCGGGGCCAAGGAAATAAAATCTGGATAATCGACCGAGAGACATTTAGCACTCCGCTTCTAATGTTCTCCTTGATGTGCTAGTGTAACCTATTCATAGAAATGGTCTGGTATCTAGAACATCAAGTAAAAGGTCGGACTTCGGGAACACAACAAATCATAAGGCACAACTAGGGAGTAAATCCTACGAAGTCCTTATGGGAAGGTGGCCAGCTTCTTCAATCAAGATACCACAATAATAGGTCTTCCGGCTGGGTGTCTTGGCCATGACATCCACTTCACCGGTTATCGAGGGACCAGTATTATAGTTCTTGGGAAATGTTCCAACCATTATATCTGCCTGAGATTCAGATCTGGTTGGTGTCAGGATATTCCAGACCCATCGAGTCTAGGAAGAAAAATGAAAGTTTGCAACACAAATCGACGAGATGACGTTGCGAGATTCTCGGGAAATGAACTACGATAGCAAGCTCCAAAGCATGAGCTGGTTCTGCTACGCACGTGTGAACACGCTGTTCCAGGCAAACATGATCACATGGTAGTCTTACAATAAAACACTACCGAGTTCGGGTAGGGAACCATCATTGAGGATATCGAAGTTCTTTCATAAGTCCGGATTAGCTCTTATGAAGGAACTCCTTCTCCTTGAACAATTCAATTAGTGGCTTGGGGTGCTACGGAATACATATGGAGTGGAGGTAATTAATCTACCAAACCATAGTATACTTTGCACATGCATGACTGACTTGGGATGATTCCAGAGGAGCAAAAACAAACTTTCTCGAATTCACGACGGCAACTTACATCAAATGCACGTGAATCAAAGGAAGTCACTTCTTCCATCGAAACATATGCTTCGAGCACGGAACATGAAGATAATGCTTATAGAAGTTTCCAATAATAGCTTAATGTTCAACAAAATCATGGAGGAGATAAGGATGTTGTCAATGGGCTCAACAACAATTCATCCGGGTTCCCTTTTTAAAAGGAATTCCATAGTTAAGTGAACACGGCGATAGCATTGGTCAGACCAAAGAATATAATGGTGTATGCTCGAGGAAAAACCACGAGTAAGACAACATTACGAATATCGTTGGTTCTGATTTGATTTGACGATAGCCCATACTCAATCAAAGGTTTGGGTAAGATAATAGATCCAGCAACTGATCATAGGGACCAATCGATGAAGATATCATCTTTCTTCAACACCCACTACACAAGAATATCCCTTTGGAACGAACTAAGTCAGGCAAGCTTTTATCTTCCAACTCTCCAGGTTGTTGTCTAGCTTAACAAACTAGCTCAGGGATATCCAACACAGATTCTTGGAGAAAGGGTGGTTCACAAGAAACCAACTTGATCATGAGCTCAACATAACAGTCAGGAAACAACCCGGTAACACTTCCAAGAAGATATTTGGAAAGTCACGAACCACCGTTATGTTACTAACCTCGAGAACAATCTTGCTTTTCAGGGCAAGATGATATGATCAAATGAGCGAGGACTTGACAAAATCCTAACTCATCAATCAAAGAGTGCACCGGGAAATAAGGACTAGGTAGCACAATCTATCTTAGAATGGTGATTCAATAACCAACACGTTAAGAATGAGGATGTTGTCCATTAGCTACCCAGCAACGAGTTGCTCAGAGTATTGATTTCACACATCACAATTCACTTGTCGGCATTCCGGTTACAACAACACGAGGACCGAGGAATGAATGATGATGGTGAGAAGTATCACTATGTCAAGAATTCATGAGAGTTGGTGCAGTTCTCATGACAATTCTGACATAAAGGGGGTAACACTCCAAGGTAGAACAGAACAAAGCTGAATTGGCATTTTGATCTGCGGAATACAACTGCTTTGACCCAATCCTAGATATGGATGAGGCACTGGAGTTTGTTTCTCCTAGTCATTCCGGAATGGAATGTCTTAACAGACCACAGAGATAATAGGGCATCGATGAACACAAATGCACATATACTCTTGGTTATCAACTGATAGAGGATGGTCGGGATACGACTAAAGAGAGCAACTCAAGGGAACATATAACTTTTCGAGTTGTGGAGGCATGGATTAGCATGTCGAACGATTTCAACATAATTCTTCCGGATAACCCATGCAGAAAGGTTGAGCTGGCAGAGTCACAATATAGCATGGAGAACTCATCGAGAGCACTCTTGTTGTCATCTTTTGGTTCAGAAGAACTCCTGCCAAGAATGGTTCATGGTAATTGGAAGAAGGATGTACCACGAACCTCGAGGACTATCGCAAAGTTACTAATATCCTAAAGGAACTAGCAAACACTATCAACATGAAGTAAGTAGAGTGAATCTCGGGTTCAAAACCCAGGAATAGAATACCTACTACTAAGTAGCATCAGGGGATGCTTCCGAGAATAAAGGCCAGAATCATCACACTGGGAACACAAAACATGGCTAGACTACTAGATGATCCCCTGAGACACCTAGGGTCATAATAATAACTCCAACATAAAGGTCGAGGCAGTAGAGTACCTCAACTCAACAATTTGTGTGATTAACCTGGCCTAAAAGACATTGAAACCAGAGGAAAGGGATTTTGCAAAAGCATCAGACTGTTTAGAAACCTGGGATGACTCGGACAGCATAACGGCTGTAAATGCTCAGAAAAGATTTGAGACATTCACAAAAATGGTGGCATAACCACGCAGAAGCACAATATCAAGGTTTGGAGATCAACAGTTAACATACGGAAGTAGTAGGAACTGAACCGAGGCTTAAATCCAACAATCCTATAAGTCTACAGATTGGTAACACGTCATCCTGATAGATAGATGAGAAGGCCTAGTTCTTAGTCCCCGTAGAAGAGAAGAGGATGACTCAGATCGGAGGGCCATGAGGTATAAGGAGTAAAAAGAGCCTTACGTTCCATCCCACAATCAATTCCCTTACATAACTAAGCATTTCTAGACACAACTTCGACCAGTTTGGCTTGGTAATCCTACAGGCAGTCAGGCTCTGATACCAACGCTGTCAGGACCCCGACTCAATGCCACATCGATCTAGCATGTAACACCTCATATCACTTTGCGACCTCACGCACGGTATTCCCACGGGTGTCGCCTTACCTTTGCCCGAGATCGTTTGCGTCTTTTGGCACGCGTATATGATAATGTCGCTAGCATCCATATGATAAGGAGCCCGGGCTGACATGGCTAGTCATAAACCCAAAGTGGCACAAACTTACAGGGACAGGCATCCATGACCCAACATCGAACGTGTCGGTCATCAGCGAGTGAATCCAGGCTGTAGCACTGGGCTAGCAGCACTCCGGTGAACCGGGCTGTAGCGGGCTAACAAGACTCCGGTATTCATCGCGTGACATTTCCCCGAAGGGACAGACACAAGAACGAAGAAGGACACATGCCGGCCAGCCTAAGTGTTCCGGAGCAGTAGCAAGCTACCTTGGCTCAGTGGAAACACTAGGAGACATTTCCCGGTAAGAGAGGCTACCAAGGATAAACAACTAGGTTGTCAGATCCCACACATACCAAGCATTTCAATAACATACACACAATATGCTCGATATGTGCAAATACAACATGGCATCACAACATGACTCTACAACTCAAGTATTTATTCAATAGGCTCCGAGGAGCGAGATATTACAAACATGGGTCTCATGACCCAACATTCAGAGCATACAAATCAAAGCATATGCGGAAGCTTAACATGTCTGAATACAGACATCTAGAAATGAAAAAGGCTGAGAAGCCTGACTATCTACCAGATCCTGCCGAGGGCACAAGATCGTAGCTGAGGTAACAAGCTAAACGTCGAAGTCCACGTGGAACTACTAGTGAGACTGAAGTCTCTCTGCAAAAACATAAATTAAGCAACGTGAGTACAAATGTACCCAGCAAGACTTACATCAGATCTATCTACATATGCATCATTATCAACAAAGGGGGTGGTGGAGTTTAACTGCAGCAAGCCAGCCTTGACTTGGTGGCTAACTTGTACTACGACTGAAGTAACTCTTTTGAGGTGGCGCACACGAGTCCACATATTCACCATATCAATACACCACTATGGATCCGCTCCCGTCTCCCTACGAGAACGCCATCCATAGCACTCACGCTTATCTTGCGTATTTTAGAGTATCCACTTTCACTTGTCTATGAACTATGCAAGGGGTCCAAGTTTCCATATCCGAGGAATCCGGCTATTCGAATAGATAATGATAACCCTGCAGGGGTGTACTTCTTCACACACGCTTTCGCCACTTATCGCCCTGTACACGTCATGTACCTCGGCAACCTTCAAGCGGAAGCCGGGCGAGGGAGTCGGCCATGATCTGACTAACCGAACAAGTCTCTAGTCCAGGTTTATCGCCTATTCGGGTTCCATCCGCAAGGAGATCCGGCCGGGGTGTCGCTCACGGCCCCAAACGATGTGAGCAGGGTTCCCAAGCCCACCATCCGAGTGCCACTTGGTACACCGTGCCACTGTGCCTAGTCTGTCCCAAGCCCACCTGTACCGGGTGCCACTTCTGAAGATAAAAGAGAGCAGGAGCAGGAGCGGGAGAGTGGGATTTTATCGGAATGAACAAGGGGGTTTTGCTTGCCTGGCACTTCTGAAGATAGCATTGAGTCTTCATTAGTGTCAACGATCACATCATCGGTACAACGTCTACCGAGGGGGAACAACACCGGCAAACACAGAAGAAACACGATCAATGCAATGCACAATATGATGCATGCTATGACATGGCAATATGAATGTGTTTTGGGCTAATGCACCTAGCTATGATTTAAATGAAGTTGGTTTGAATACATGATTCAAATTCCAACTCCATATATGATTATTTAAATGCCCTTTATTTGTTTTGTCCAAAACAGAGGACAAACATTGTTCAAACATGCATGAAAATAGTACAGATTGATTCCTTGAATTTTTCTGATAATTTTTCATATATAAATTATTTAATTTGGAGTTACGGTTGAATTTCTATGAATTTTAGAAGTTTAGAATATTTTCTGAAATAAATAAATCATTTCTGATTTATTTAAAACTCCAGAAAACATTTACTGCGTCAGCATGACATCACCCTGACGTCATCAGGCCAACAGGGCGGGTCCAGGTCAAACCTGACGTGTGGGGGCCACACGTCAGTGTCACAAGGCTGCTTAGCTCACTGACAGGTGGGACCAAGTTAAATTAAACAGAAGATGTAATTTGTGTTAATTAGGGCGTGGGGCCCATTAATCAGTGGCCTAGGGGTTGGTTAGTGGGGCTGTTAGCTGCTAATGACGGTTCACGTCATCTGCCGGAGTCTCGCCGGCAGTGACCTCGAACCGCGGTGGAGTTCGCTCGGAACTCGCCAGAGTCGACGGATCGATGCGCCAGGGGCACTAGAGGATAGCCCGTGCCCGCGCGCATCTAAAGGAACCAACGGGAGGTGCGGGGGTGGCCGGAGTTCGCCGGAGTGGAACCCGCGGCGGCTGCCGGAGTTCGGGGCTGGTGCGGGTTAGCGTTGCGGTGTGCTAACGAGCGAGGCGATGGGCTAGCGGACCGCTACACGATGCGGGGAGCAAGTTAGGCGCGCCGGGGTGACCTAATGGTCACCGGAGCTACGTCGGCGACGAGCTCAGGCGACGGCGTGCTACGGCCAGCTATGAAACGGCGGCTACGGCGAGCGAGAGAGGGAGCGGAGAGGGGGAGCAGGAGCAGGAGCTCACGGCGATGACGACGGAACGCTCGGCGAGGTCGGAGACGGTCCAGAGCCGACGAATTTGACGGTGATGGCCGGCGGGTCCGAGGTAGAAGACGAGCCCGGTGAGGTCGTTCGGGGGCTTCTGGAGGGGCGTGGCTCGGTGAGGTGGGTCGAGGACGGAGTGACGGAGCTTGTGGGCTAGTCGGGGAAGCGAGGGAGGCCCGGTGGCCGTGGTGGCCGTGGACGGCGGCGACGAGCGCGCTCGGGCGTGAGAGGGGGAGAGCAGAGAAGGGAGAAGGGGTCGGGAGAGAGTGAGAGGGAGGAGCGAGGGGGCTGCGTGGCTTCACCCGAAGAGGCCAGGGCGAAGCGGCAAGCAGGAGGTGGCCGGGGCGGCGTTGGCGCTCGCCACGCCTCGCCTCTGTCCTTCTGGCGAGGGAGGAAGACGACAGGGGGGAAAGCGGCGGTGGGCTGGGCCGTGCTGGGCCGGTTGGTGGCGCCAGGTAAGTGGCTGGGCTGCTGGTGGGCTACCAGGTAAGTCTTCTGCTCTTTTTTAATTTTTCTGTTCTGTTTTATTTTTATTTAATCTTTTGCCACTGTTTTGAATTTAAAACAATTCAAACAATGCCAAAAGATCCTCTGAATATTTTTATTTTGCTAGATGGACTTTTCCAAAAGCTCATAAAATATTTCAGGGGTATTTGAAATTATATTCTAGTTATATGAATATAATTCAAATTCAAATAGCTAATGATTTAAATTCAAAGTCCCAAAAATAAATCCTTAAAAATGTTCAATATTTTTTGGTTTGGATCAAAACCCTTGCCAAAAATATTAAACATCTAAGAAGAGCATTTTGGAACAATGAATGAGATTTTAGGGTTTTTGCCCTTCTTTTATTTAGGGTTTTGAGGCTTCTAAATTCCTCAGTTCAAGTTTCAAAAATTTAAACATGATGCACAGATGGAAGCAAGCATAGGTCAGGCCAGAACTAGGGATGTGACACTTTGTCTAACTTCTGGGCTTCTCGGATCTTTCCCAACAAAGTGGATTGAATTTCCACTGCGGCAACAAAACCTCGTGGTACTATCTCCAATCGAAGATCTCTGAGATCATCAATTAACTCCTGAGGTAATCCTCCTACTGTGAGGTATTGACGTAGCTCTTGCGGCTCAATGCATCTACCACAACATTGGCCTTTCCTGGGTGATAGTGCAATTTCATATCATAATCCTTTATGAGCTCCAACCATCTTATCTGCCTGAGATTCAACTCCTTCTGCATCAAGATGTATTTCAAACTCTTGTGATCCGTGTAAACATCACAACGATTTCCGATAAGAAAATGTCTCCAGGTCTTGAGTGCGTGCACTACGGCTGCTAACTCCAAATCATGTGTGGCATAATTCCGCGCATCAGGTCGAAGCTGACGCGAGGCATATGAAACAACTCTTCCTTCTTGCATAAGAACACCTCCAAGTCCCTTACAAGAAGCGTCGCAATATACTTGGAAATCCTTGCGTATATTCGGAAGAATTAGCACTAGGGCTGTGACCAAACGTTTTTTCAACTCCTGAAAACAAGTCTCACATTCCTCGGTCCAATTAAACTTGGTGTCTTTCTTCAATAACTCTGTCATGGGCTTCGTGATCTTGGAGAAATTCTCAATAAATCTCCGGTAATATCCTGCAAGTCCAAGAAAACTGCGAATCTCTCCGACTGAGGTGGGTGCCTTCCATTCGGTGACGACTTCAACCTTGGAGGGGTCTACTGCTATTCCTTCTCCTCATATAACATGTCCAAGAAATCCAACTTCCTTCAACCAGAATTCGCACTTGCTGAACTTTGCGTATAACTGATGTTCCCTGAGTTTCTCAAGAACCAAGCGCAAATGTTCCTTGTGTTCTTCTTCATTCTTCAAGTAAATCAATATGTCATCAATGAATACCACAACAAACTTATCCAAGAACTCCATGAATACCTTATTCATCATACTCATAAAATAGGCAGGGGCATTAGTCAAACCAAAAGACATGACCGTGTACTCATAAAGTCCATATCTCGTGGTAAAAGTTGTCTTGGGTATATCCTATTCTCGAATCTTCAGCTGGTGATATCCTGATCGAATATCGATCTTGGAGAAAACTTTTGCTCCTTGTAGCTGGTCAAACAAATCATTGATCATTGGCAGAGGGTACTTGTTCTTAATCGTCACCTCATTTAGCGCATGATAATCTACAACCATTCTCAAGGTTCCATCCTTCTTCTCAACTAGAAGCACTAGGGCTCCCCAAGGTGATGAACTCGGTCGAATATAACCTTTCTCCAATAATTCCTTAATCTGCTTCTTAATTTCCTCCAGATCATTTGCGGGCATCCAGTACGGTTTAGAGTGGATGAGAAATTAGAATAGAATAAGGGCCTAATGAGAGAAATCACTACCCTTATGCTTATGATAGCAAGAAAACTTCAATCAAGCAATTCACACAAATCACACCACACAAGCAAAACCTACAGGTAAGGTCATATCCACAAGAGATATGATCTCTTCATACTACCGCAATCATTCATTGGACTGAACTTGGTAGTGGTGGTCTAAACTACATCTTCTCAAATCAAGTCAACTCTAGCTTCTTCTTCGTCAATGATGTCTCCATAGGTCATGGTCTCATCGGGCAGAGCAACTTGGTGATGGGGTTCAACAAATATTTTATTGAAGTGGAGAAGAGATAGAAATGAATAGAGAAGAGTATAGACCAACGGATATTTAAGGAAGTCATAAAATAAAGTTTTCTTCCTACGGCTTTCCATTTCCTAGTGGTCGCGTCCTACAGACATCGTGTGCTCTGATATCATCTTGTAGCGGCCCGACCCAAATGGATCGAAGTCTCTGTGCTTACGTGTCATCCCTGGATCGGTATGCTGACACACACAGTACTCGAGGAATTATAACAAAGTTCAATCACACACTTTATTACATCGAGATCCTCAAAAGAGTATTTATTACAATGATATGGCCAAAGGCCATCTAAAAATAAAATAACTACGGAAGCATCTGTCACATCCCTAGTTCTGGCCTGACCTATGCTAGCTAGCCATGTGTTGCATCATGTTTAAATTTCATTTAAACCTGAAATGGGGATTGACTAAACCCTAGCACCAAATGAATTCAACTAGGTTCAACTAAAATATTTTCAATGAGTCCAAATGGCTTTCAAAAATGTTCATCATTTCTGGAAAATGCTAGAACCATAACCAGAGGTGTTGCACATTTTTCTATGACATATTTGGTCATTGAATTAAATCATATGTACTTTGCATTTGGGCATTTAAATGCTATTAAATATTTTAAATGCTCAAATAATCATAAACTAAAATGTTTACTGTGCTATATATCCTAAACAGTATCCATTACTAGTTTCATGATTTTTGGATCTATTTCAGTATTTTAAATAAATCCCTAAAGACTGAAGAATAATAGAAAACAGGAACAATAAAAAAAATAACAGAGAACAGTACTCACCTGGCGCAGCCCACCTAGCGCCCTGCCGGCCCAGCCCACCACCGCTGCCCCCTGTCGTCTTCCTCCTTGGACAGTAGGACAGGGGCGCGTGCTCGCCTCCTGCTGGCCACGCGCAGGCCACCTCCTCCCTGCCTGCGTGCTTCCTCGACGCCCTGGCTTTCTCTGGAGACGCCACGCGCGTTCCCGAACCCAACCGCTCACTCCCGTCCTCTCTCCCCTCCTCTGTTTCTCTCCCTCGCGACCACCGAGCGTGCCCGTCGCCGCCGTTCGCTGCCACCTTGGCCACCGACCACCCCTCGCCCTGCCGATGAGTCCAGAGGCTCCGCCTCGACGCCCTCACCCTCTCCATTGAGCTACACCCCGCCGGGAGGCCTGCTCCACCGTCACTGCCATCGTCTTCAACCTCGGGCATCCGAGATGCCGCCGGCCGATTCGTCTGCCCCAGGTCGTCAACGAGCAAGCCGAACCCCTCCTCGTGATCACTGTGAGCTCCTACGTCGATTACCCCTCTTCCCCGGTCTCTCCACGCTCCCTAGCCACGGCTCCACCTCCGGCCGAAGCTCTGCTCCGCCATGGCCGCAGCTCGCGCGCTCCCCGTGCTCCGCTCGTTACTCCCCTGCAATAGGCGTGCTCCGGAGCGCCTCCCCTCGTCGCTGCCTTGCTCAGACCCCTCGCCTGTGAGCCCTAGCCGCAACGCCGCACCTCACCGAGCTCCGGCCGTCGCGCTTGCCATCGCCGCCGTCACTACGGTCCACCCCAGCGCGAGCTGATGGCTCCGTTGGATGCGGACGAGCACTAGCGTCTCACAGGACTAAACCGCGCTCGAAACCGCGGCCTACAGCTCGATCCCGAGCGTCGCCGCCGCGAGCCGTGGTCGCCGCCGTTTAATCGCCGGCGCGTCCGACGTGGCTATGTCATTAGGGCTTAATTACATTTAGTTTAATCACACTAGTCACTGACATCAGGGCCCCACCAGCTAAATAACCACCGGTTATTCTTTTAATCAGTTTTAGTCAAACCAAGCGGGACCCACACGTCAGCGTTGACCTTGCTGACGTGGCCTTGACTGGCCCCGCACGTCAGTGACCAACGCCAGCCCTATGACACTGACCAGTGGACCCCACTGGTCAGGTTTGACCAGCAGCAGCGTCTGTTGACCTGCTGACGTCATAGTGATGCAGTGCTGACGCAGTAACTCTTTTTCTGTATTTATTCTTATATAGGAAATTCCAGAAATTGTTGCAAACTTCTAAAATTCATATAAAATCAACCATAACTCCAAATTAAATAATTTATATATGAAAAATTATCAGAAAAATTCAAGGAATCCATCTGTACCATTTTCATGCATGTTAGAACAACTTATCACTACTGTTTAGAGCAAATGAAGTGAATGGCATTTAAATAATCATATATGGAGTTTGAATTTGAATCTTGTATTCAAACCAACTTCATTTAATCTGGTTTTAGATGCATTAGCCCAAAACACATTCATTTTGCCATGTCATAGCATGCATCATATTGTGCATTGCATTGATCGTGTTTTTCTGTATTGCCGGTATTTGCCCCCTCTCGGTAGACGATGTCCGACGTTGTGATCGTTGACACTGATGAAGACTCAATGTTATCTTCAGAAGTGCCAGGCAAGCAAAACCCCCTTGTTCATTCCGATAAAATCCCACTCTCTCGCTCCTGCTCTCTTTTACTGCATTAGGACAACATCGATTCATCTGTTACTTGCTGCGGTAGCTGAACCCCTTTATCCTCTGCATGACCTGTCATTCCACAGTAATTAGATGAAACCCACTAGCATGAGTAGGAGTTGTTTGAGCCCTGTTGTGCCTACTCATTCATGTTTGTTTGTCATGCCTGCTACTGCTTAGAGTTGAGTCAGGTCTGATTCATCGGGGATGAATCAGAGGCGTGTGAACATGTCCTACTGTGTGTGAGCTAAGTGTGTGAACACGATTTGGTAAAGGTAGCGGTGAGAGGCCATGTAGGAGTACATGGTGGGTTGTCTCATTGCAGCCGTCCTCAGGAACTGAGTTCTGTGTTTGTGATCCATGATTCAGCTACTACCACGCATTGGGCCCGAAACCAATGGACCCTCTCGGCTTCTTATCACCCTTGTCCTCTGTCCAGGAGTTGCAAGTAGTTTCTGGTGTTTGTAGTATGCTGGAGGCCGTGGACAGCGCTGACCGTAGGGGTGGGCTGTGATGCGGTAGGCACGTGGCCGGGTAACCGGGCGCCCGTTTGGTGTCACGGAACCCTGTTCACATCGTTTGGGGCTGTGAGCGAAACTCCGGCCGGATCTCCTCATGGATGGAACCCGAATAGGCGATAAACCTGGACTAGAGACTTGAGTGTTTAGGTAGGCCGTGGCCGACACCCACGTTGGGCTTCCGCTTGAAGGTTGCCGAGTACATGTCGTGTAAACGGCGGTAAGTGGTGAGAGCGTGTGTGAAGAAGTACACCCCTGCAGGGTTAACCTAATCTATTCGAATAGCCGTGTCCGCGGAAAAGGACTTCTGGGTTGCTTATATCAGTTCATAGACAAGTGAAAGTGGATACCCTAAAATACGCAAGATAAGCGTGAGTGCTATGGATGGCGTTCTCGTAGGGAGACGGGAGCGGATCCATAGTGGTGTATTGATATGGTGAATATGTGGACTCGTGTGCGCCACCTCAAAAGAGTTACTTGCAGTCGTAGTTTAGGATAGCCACCGAGTCAAAGCTGGCTTGCTGCAGTTAAACCCCACCATCCCCTTTGTTGATAATGATGCATATGTAGATAGTTCTGATGTAAGTCTTGCTGGGTACATTTGTACTCACGTTTGCCTATTTATGTTTTTGCAGAGAGACTTCGGTCTCACTAGTAGTTCCGCGTGGACTTCGACGTTTAGCTTGATACCTCAGCTACGATCTTGTGCCCTCGGCAGGATCTGATAGATAGTCAGGCTTCTCAGCCTTTTTCATTTATAGTTGTCTGTACTCAGACATGATAGCTTCCGCTTGTGCTTTGATTTGTATGCTCTGAGTGTTGGGTCATGAGACCCCTGTTTGTAATATCTCGCTCCTCGGAGCCTATTGAATAAATACTTGAGTCGTAGAGTCATTTTGTGATGCCATGTTGTATTGCACATATCGAGCATATTGTGTGTATGTTATTGAAATGCTTGGTATGTGTGGGATCTGACTATCTAGTTGTTTATCTTTAGTAGCCTCTCTTACCGGGAAATGTCTCCTAGTGTTACCGCTGAGCCATGGTAGCTTGCTACTGCTCTGGAACACTTAGGCTGGCCGGCATGTGTCCTTCTTCGTTCCTGTGTCTGTCCCTTCGGGGAAATGTCACGCGATGAATACCGGAGTCCTGTTAGCCCGCTACAGCCCGGTTCACCGGAGTCCTGCTAGCCCAGTGCTACAGCCTGGATTCACTCGCTGATGACCGACACGTTCGATGCTGGGTCATGGATGCCTGTCCCTGTAAGTTTGTGCCACTTTGGGTTTACGACTAGCCATGTCAGCCCGGGCTCCTTATCATATGGATGCTAGCGACACTGTCATATGCGTGTGCCAAAAGGCGCAAACGGTCCCGGGTAAAGGTAAGGCGACACCCGTGGGAATACCGTGCGTGAGGCCGCAAAGTGATATGAAGTGTTACATGCTAGATCTATGTGGCATCGAGTCGGGGTCCTGACAGCGTTGGTATCAGAGCTTGACTGCCTGTAGGATTACCAAGCCAAACTGGTCGAAGTTGAGTCTAGAAATTCTTAGTTATATGTAGGGGAATTGATTGTGGGATGGAACGTAAGGCTCTTTTACTCCTTATACCTCATGGCCTTCTGATCTGAGTCATCATCTTCTCTTCTACGGGGATTAAGAACTAGGCTATCTCTTCTTTCTATTAGGACCACGTATTACTAGTCCGTAGACTTATAAGATTGTTGGATTCAAGCCTCAGTTCAGCTTCTACTACTTCCGTATGTAAATTGTTGATCTCGAAACCTTGATATTGTGCTTCTGAGTGGTTATGCCACCATTTTTGTGAATGTCTCAACTCTTTTCTGAGCATTTACAGCCGTTATGCTGTCCGAGTCATCCCAGGTTTCCAAACAGTCTGGTGCATTTGCAAATCCCTTCCTCCTGTTTCCGATGTGCCTTTGGTCAGATTAATCACACAAATTGTTGAGTTGAGGTACTCTACTGCCTCAACCTTTATGTTGGAGCTATTATTATGACCCTAGGTGTTTTAGGGAGTCACCTAGTAATCTAGCAATGTTTTGTGTCCCAGTGTGATGATTCTGGCTTTTATTCTCGAAAGCATCCCGTGATGCCACTTAGTAGTAGGTATTCTACTCCTGGGTTCTGAACCCGAGATTCACCCTACTTGCTTCATGTTGATAGTTTTGCTCGTTCCTTTAGGTTATCAGTAACTTTTGCATTAGTCCTCGATGTTCGTGGTATTCCTTTCTTCCAAATACTATGAACCGCTTATGGCAGATGTTCCTCGCTGATCGAAAGATCACAATCAGAGTGCTCTTGATGGGTTCTCGATTCTACATTGTGACTCTGCCAGTTCTACCTTTCTGCATGGGTTGTCCGGAAGAAATATGTCGAACTCGTTCGACATGCTAATCCATGCATCCACAACTCAGAAAATCGTATGTTCCTTGAGTTGTCCCTCTTTAGTTGTCTTCTGACCCTCGTCTATCAATTGATAGTCAAGATTATGCGTGCGTTCGTTCATCGATGCCTATGACTCTTGTGGTCTGTCAAGCCATTCCATTCCGGGATGACTAGGAGAAACAAACTCCAGTACCTCTTCCATATCTAGGATTGGGTCAAAAAGTTGTGATCCACAGAACAAATTGCTAATCCAGCTTTTGTTCTGCTCTATCTTGGAGTATTACCATCTTTATATCGGGATGTTATAGGAATTGCACACCATCCTATGCACTCTTGGTACAGTGATACTTCTTGCCATCATTGTTCATTCCTCGGTTCCTGTATTATTGTAACCGGAATGCCGACAAGTGAATCGTGATGTGTGAAATCAATACTCCTAGCAACCTTGTTGCTTGGTAGCTAAAGGACAATAATTTCATTCTTAGTGTGTTGTTTATTGAATCATCATTCTAAGATTGATCGTGCTACCTAGCCCTTATTTCCTGGTGCACTCTTTGATTGATGAGTTAGGATTTTGTCAAGTCCTCGCTCATTTGATCATATCATCTTGCCCTGAAAAGCAAGATTGTTCTCGAGCTTAGTAACATATCGGTGGTTCGTGATTTCCGAAGATCTTCTCGGAAGTATTACCAGGTCGTCACCTGACCGTTATGTTGAGCCCGTGATCAAGTTGGTTTCTTGTGAACCACCTTCTCTCCAAGAATCGGTGTTAGATATCCCTGAGCTAGTTGGTTAAGCTAGACAACAACTTGGAGAGTTGGAAGATAAAAGCTTGTCTGACTTAGTTCGTTCCAAAGGGATATTCTTGTGTAGTGTGTGTTGAAGAAAGATGATATCTTCATCGATTGGTCCCTGTGATCAGTTGCTGGATCTATTGTCTTATCAATCCTTTGATTTGAGTGTGGGCTATCGTCAAATCAAATCAGAACCAACGATATTCGTAATGTTGTCTTACTCGTGGTTGATTCCTCGAGCATACACCATTATATCTTTGGTCTGACCAATGCTATCACCGTGTTCACTTAACTATGGAATTCCTTTTAAAAAGGAAACCCGGATGAATTGTTGTTGTGCCCATTGACAACATCCTTGTCTTCTCCATAATTTTGCTGAACATTAAGCTAGTGTTGGAAACTTTTGAAAGCATTTGTTCATGCTAGCTCATGAAGCATATGTTCGGATGTAAGAAGTGACCTCCTCCAGTTCATGTGCATTTGATGCAAGTTGCCGCCGTGGATTCGAGAAGGTCAATGTTGCTTCCTCTGGAATCATCCCAAGTCAGTCATGCATACGTGCGAAGTATTCTGTGGTCTGGAGACTTGCAACCTTCATTCCATATGTGTCCCGAGCACACCAAGCCACTGATTGATTTGTTCAAGGAGAAGAAGTTCCTTCATAAGAGCTAATCATATGACTTATGCAAGGACTTCGTTATCCACGGTGATGGTTCCCAACCAGAACTCGGTAGTGTTTTATTATAAGACTACTTTGTGGTCATGCTTGTCTGGGACAACGTGTTCACATGTTTGTAGCAGAACCAGCTCATGTTTTGGAGCTTGCTATCGTAGTTCATCTCCCGAGAATCCCGCAACGTCATCTCGTCGATTTGTGTTGCAAACTTTCTTTTTTCTTCCTAGACTCGATGAGTCTGGAATATCCTGACACCAACCAGATCTGAATCTCAGGCAGATATGATGGTTGGAACATTTTCCCAAGAACTATAATACTGATCCCTCGATAACTGGTAAAGTGGATGTCGTGGCCAGCACCACCCAGCCGAAGGACCTATTATTGTGGTATCTTGATTGAAGAAGTTGGTCACCTCCCCATAAGGATTTCGTAGGATTTACCTCCGTAACTGTTCTTTATGGATTCTATTGCTCCCGAAGTCTGACCTTTACTTGATGTTCTAGTTATCAAACCATATCTATGAATGGGTTACCCTAGCACATCAAGGAGAACATTAGAAGCGGAGTGCTAAATGTCTCCCGGTCGATCATCCAGATTTTATTTGCTTGACCTCGCTACGGTGAAGTCTGAGAAGGTGTTATCTTCCTTTGCGTCTGCATCCTCCATCACCATTCATCATGGTAGCAAGTTGTGTTGCCAGGATCCTTGACACGGATATTGGTAAATCTTGATGATTGTGGAAATGCTCAAGTTCTTGAGAGCACGCACAAGCGCTACGTGTTATCATCGGCACTAACTGGGTTTGCCCTTAGTCCCTTCGGTTATGCTATAACCACTCCAACAGTGAATTCACTCTTTATTGTTGGGTTCTTCCCCAGTTACCAGAATCATTCCCAGCATTTGCATTTTGTTCCCAGCTTGCACCGCCAATGTGCCATTCTACCATGGGTCTCTTCCATTTCCGGTGATAAGTAAATTCATGCATTGCGTTGTCTTCAACAAGGTAATCCACATCATCCAAGTCCGAGTATGCCATTCTACAGACCCCCTCCAAACGATCGTTGTGAATTGCCTTATGCTGATATGAAGAGTTTCAATGATCTCTGAATCAAAAGTAATTCTTTTGCCACTTAGGGTAATAGTCTATGAATCACCCTCCTCCAGGATGTTTCTTCGTGGTATCATGGCAACTCAACTCCTCGCTACGTTGACAATCGTTTACCACCCTCTTAGGTGTGGAATTGTTGTCTACCTAGTGAACCTTCGCTATCCGTTCCACTCCATCCCTTTTTGGATGAATGCCTCGTATCTTAGCTCGAGAGATGTTTTTACCTCTCACTCCATGAATTGATCTTGAATACTCGATCTTCAAGGAGATCGTCTTCTGTAGAGTCTCCTTCTGTCGTCATCGTGTTGGATAAAGACCTCGCAAGCAAAGACGTCAAGATTGTTTTGAGTCAACAGATCAACACCTCGAGAAGACAGTTGGATCTTGGAGTTCATGTTATTAGTTTGTGTCCCCTTTGTCTTCTTACCTCACGCCTTGAATCTCGGGGCGAGATTCTTGTTTAGTGGGGGTGAGTTGTCACATCCCTAGTTCTGGCCTGACCTATGCTAGCTAGCCATGTGTTGCATCATGTTTAAATTTCATTTAAACCTGAAATGGGGATTGACTAAACCCTAGCACCAAATGAATTCAACTAGGTTCAACTAAAATATTTTCAATGAGTCCAAATGGCTTTCAAAAATGTTCATCATTTCTGGAAAATGCTAGAACCATAACCAGAGGTGTTGCACATTTTTCTATGACATATTTGGTCATTGAATTAAATCATATGTACTTTGCATTTGGGCATTTAAATGCTATTAAATATTTTAAATGCTCAAATAATCATAAACTAAAATGTTTACTGTGCTATATATCCTAAACAGTATCCATTACTAGTTTCATGATTTTTGGATCTATTTCAGTATTTTAAATAAATCCCTAAAGACTGAAGAATAATAGAAAACAGGAACAATAAAAAAAATAACAGAGAACAGTACTCACCTGGCGCAGCCCACCTAGCGCCCTGCCGGCCCAGCCCACCACCGCTGCCCCCTGTCGTCTTCCTCCTTGGACAGTAGGACAGGGGCGCGTGCTCGCCTCCTGCTGGCCACGCGCAGGCCACCTCCTCCCTGCCTGCGTGCTTCCTCGACGCCCTGGCTTTCTCTGGAGACGCCACGCGCGTTCCCGAACCCAACCGCTCACTCCCGTCCTCTCTCCCCTCCTCTGTTTCTCTCCCTCGCGACCACCGAGCGTGCCCGTCGCCGCCGTTCGCTGCCACCTTGGCCACCGACCACCCCTCGCCCTGCCGATGAGTCCAGAGGCTCCGCCTCGACGCCCTCACCCTCTCCATTGAGCTACACCCCGCCGGGAGGCCTGCTCCACCGTCACTGCCATCGTCTTCAACCTCGGGCATCCGAGATGCCGCCGGCCGATTCGTCTGCCCCAGGTCGTCAACGAGCAAGCCGAACCCCTCCTCGTGATCACTGTGAGCTCCTACGTCGATTACCCCTCTTCCCCGGTCTCTCCACGCTCCCTAGCCACGGCTCCACCTCCGGCCGAAGCTCTGCTCCGCCATGGCCGCAGCTCGCGCGCTCCCCGTGCTCCGCTCGTTACTCCCCTGCAATAGGCGTGCTCCGGAGCGCCTCCCCTCGTCGCTGCCTTGCTCAGACCCCTCGCCTGTGAGCCCTAGCCGCAACGCCGCACCTCACCGAGCTCCGGCCGTCGCGCTTGCCATCGCCGCCGTCACTACGGTCCACCCCAGCGCGAGCTGATGGCTCCGTTGGATGCGGACGAGCACTAGCGTCTCACAGGACTAAACCGCGCTCGAAACCGCGGCCTACAGCTCGATCCCGAGCGTCGCCGCCGCGAGCCGTGGTCGCCGCCGTTTAATCGCCGGCGCGTCCGACGTGGCTATGTCATTAGGGCTTAATTACATTTAGTTTAACCACACTAGTCACTGACATTAGGGCCCCACCAGCTAAATAACCACCGGTTATTCTTTTAATCAGTTTTAGTCAAACCAAGCGGGACCCACACGTCAGCGTTGACCTTGCTGACGTGGCCTTGACTGGCCCCGCACGTCAGTGACCAACGCCAGCCCTATGACACTGACCAGTGGACCCCACTGGTCAGGTTTGACCAGCAGCAGCATCTGTTGACCTGCTGACGTCATAGTGATGCAGTGCTGACGCAGTAACTCTTTTTCTGTATTTATTCTTATATAGGAAATTCCAGAAATTGTTGCAAACTTCTAAAATTCATATAAAATCAACCATAACTCCAAATTAAATAATTTATATATGAAAAATTATCAGAAAAATTCAAGGAATCCATCTGTACCATTTTCATGCATGTTAGAACAACTTATCACTACTGTTTAGAGCAAATGAAGTGAATGGCATTTAAATAATCATATATGGAGTTTGAATTTGAATCTTGTATTCAAACCAACTTCATTTAATCTGGTTTTAGATGCATTAGCCCAAAACACATTCATTTTGCCATGTCATAGCATGCATCATATTGTGCATTGCATTGATCGTGTTTTTCTGTATTGCCGGTATTTGCCCCCTCTCGGTAGACGATGTCCGACGTTGTGATCGTTGACACTGATGAAGACTCAATGTTATCTTCAGAAGTGCCAGGCAAGCAAAACCCCCTTGTTCATTCCGATACAATCCCACTCTCTCGCTCCTGCTCTCTTTTACTGCATTAGGACAACACCGATTCATCTGTTACTTGCTGCGGTAGCTGAACCCCTTTATCCTTTGCATGACCTGTCATTCCACAGTAAATAGATGAAACCCACTAGCATGAGTAGGAGTTGTTTGAGCCCTGTTGTGCCTACTCATTCATGTTTGTTTGTCATGCCTGCTACTGCTTAGAGTTGAGTCAGGTCTGATTCATCGGGGATGAATCAGAGGCGTGTGAACATGTCCTACTGTGTGTGAGCTAAGTGTGTGAACACGATTTGGTAAAGGTAGCGGTGAGAGGCCATGTAGGAGTACATGGTGGGTTGTCTCATTGCAGCCGTCCTCAGGAACTGAGTTCTGTGTTTGTGATCCATGATTCAGCTACTACCACGCATTGGGCCCTGAAACAATGGACCCCGCTCGGCTTCTTATTCACCCTTGTCCTCTGTCCAGGAGTTGCAAGTAGTTTCTGGTGTTTGTAGTATGCTGGAGGCCGTGCGCAGCGCTGACCGTAGGGGTGGGCTGTGATGCGGTAGGCACGTGGCCGGGTAACCGGGCACCCGTTTGGTGTCACGGGAACCCTGTTCACATCGTTTGGGGCTGTGAGCGAAACTCCGGCCGGATCTCCTCATGGATGGAACCCGAATAGGCGATAAACCTGGACTAGAGACTTGAGTGTTTAGGTAGGCCGTGGCCGACACCCACGTTGGGCTTCCGCTTGAAGGTTGCCGAGTACATGTCGTGTAAACGGCGGTAAGTGGTGAGAGCATGTGTGAAGAAGTACACCCCTGCAGGGTTAACCTAATCTATTCGAATAGCCGTGTCCGCGGAAAAGGACTTCTGGGTTGCTTATATCAGTTCATAGACAAGTGAAAGTGGATACCCTAAAATACGCAAGATAAGCGTGAGTGCTATGGATGGCGTTCTCGTAGGGAGACGGGAGCGGATCCATAGTGGTGTATTGATATGGTGAATATGTGGACTCGTGTGCGCCACCTCAAAAGAGTTACTTGCAGTCGTAGTTTAGGATAGCCACCGAGTCAAAGCTGGCTTGCTGCAGTTAAACCCCACCATCCCCTTTGTTGATAATGATGCATATGTAGATAGTTCTGATGTAAGTCTTGCTGGGTACATTTGTACTCACGTTTGCCTATTTTATGTTTTTGCAGAGAGACTTCGGTCTCGCTAGTAGTTCCGCGTGGACTTCGACGTTTAGCTTGATACCTCAGCTACGATCTTGTGCCCTCGGCAGGATCTGATAGATAGTCAGGCTTCTCAGCCTTTTTCATTTATAGTTGTCTGTACTCAGACATGATAGCTTCCGCTTGTGCTTTGATTTGTATGCTCTGAGTGTTGGGTCATGAGACCCCTGTTTGTAATATCTCGCTCCTCGGAGCCTATTGAATAAATACTTGAGTCGTAGAGTCATTTTGTGATGCCATGTTGTATTGCACATATCGAGCATATTGTGTGTATGTTATTGAAATGCTTGGTATGTGTGGGATCTGACTATCTAGTTGTTTATCTTTAGTAGCCTCTCTTACCGGGAAATGTCTCCTAGTGTTACCGCTGAGCCATGGTAGCTTGCTACTGCTCTGGAACACTTAGGCTGGCCGGCATGTGTCCTTCTTCGTTCCTGTGTCTGTCCCTTCGGGGAAATGTCACGCGATGAATACCGGAGTCCTGTTAGCCCGCTACAGCCCGGTTCACCGGAGTCCTGCTAGCCCAGTGCTACAGCCTGGATTCACTCGCTGATGACCGACACGTTCGATGCTGGGTCATGGATGCCTGTCCCTGTAAGTCTGTGCCACTTTGGGTTTACGACTAGCCATGTCAGCCCGGGCTCCTTATCATATGGATGCTAGCGACACTATCATATACGTGTGCCAAAAGGCGCAAACGGTCCCGGGTAAAGGTAAGGCGACACCCGTGGGAATACCGTGCGTGAGGCCGCAAAGTGATATGAAGTGTTACATGCTAGATCTATGTGGCATCGAGTCGGGGTCCTGACAGCATCGAAGGTAAATGAGTCCATCCAACTCCACGGCAAACTGAGTGCAGAACAACGATCTATAGCACCTTTAATCCTCGTCGGAAAAGTCTGCAACATGAGACGTTGCAGTCGTGTAGGTCAGCGCATGGAATATGCTGGGAATTTCACATCTTAGAATAATAAAAAAAAAACTATCTCTATATGCAAATTTAGCTGGTGGAGGCTCTAAGTTAATTTTTTGCATAAAGCCAAATTTACCCTACAACAAAGGAATACATTTTTATATACTACTGAATTAAAATGCCATTATTGAGAAGGTTCCTCCAACTCAATCCCAAAATTCCCAAGTTATTAGTAACCCAATAATTTCATTAAATAGAGTGATGAGATCAACCAATAATTCACTTCTAGATACTCAAGTTGTCCATAACCGTTGACACGGCTAATCATGATTAGTTTGTACACTCTGCAGAGGTTTGCGCACTTTTCCCCACAAGACTCGACCACCTCCATGATCGAAAGATCGATACATAGTCTTTCTGAAGTATTTCCCCTTAACCCTGGATAGACCAGTACACCTACTTTCCGCTACATCAGCTAGTCTACCACGAAAAGAGGTCACACAACTTACTCAACTATGCCAGAGCCCATAATGGCTTGTGGCTGCACACAGAAGTTTCTAGGCATGAAATATCTTATGATCCCTTTGAGCCTGGGTGGCGGACCTAGGATAATCACACGGGTACTTCGGGATTCCCCTTGGGCAAGCACTGGTTTCTCCAGGTGCCCCAAACAATCCACCCAGATGTGTATTAAACTTGCCACCTTAAGTTGTCCTAAAATTATTATCTCTTGCAACTTGCATGAATCACACATACCAATCCCCGTCTACGAGCGTGGCTAAGCAATATATGATATAACGAATATTCCCGGGGTGATCAAAGGTCATAGGTTTCTACCACATGAACTACAAAGCATAACCACATGTTCCCAATCCTACTCATGCAATCTTTGAGGGTGAAACTAATGCATAGTAAAACTGGGTATTGAAAATTATGATCAAAGTGTGAACTTGCCTTGCTGACGAGCGTTAAACTCTAAAGATTCGTAGTAGCAAGCCTCGCACTCCGGATGATCTAACGTAAGCAAGCAATAACATACATAAGCATACAAGCAAAGATCCAAAAAAAAGCAAATAAAAGACTTCGAAAAACTTCAAAAACAACCAAATAAAGTTTCTGCACAGAACAAAAAAATTTACAGCGAGAAAATTAAATGGTTTTGGTTTTAACATAAAGTACATGTCACTAGCTTCGATTTGCAAAAAGAATCACTCAAAACGGAGTTACGAAACTCGAGTTACGGCCTAACGAAGTTTGAATTCAGATCTGTTTGAATTCAAATCTTAAAAAATTTAAAAATATTTTTCGTTTGGTTCTGTGGATAGAGGATATTTTTATGAACTACTAGGAAAAAGAATCAACTAAATCGGATCTATAGATTAAAAGATATGAATTCCTAAAGATTGGGCATTTTTCTTAAAATCAATTATGGGATTTGATATGTACTGCCACGTGTCGCGCTGCTGTAGGAAGATACCCCTTTGGGTTTTTTTCAGATTAGAGAGAGCAACCTGTTAGATCGAGCAGATCGAAGGGAGTGGGCTCACCGGAGAGAAGAGATCCGTTCGCCGGAGTGCGGCGGCGGCGGCTCTGGTTCGCCGGGATCCAGCGTCGGAGTTGGTTCTGGAGAGAGGCGAGTGTGGGACGGGGTAGACGGCACCGGGGCGAATCCAAGACACAAGTCGGGGCTCCCAACTTCTTCCTGTAGCAACCAGGAGAAGCCGCCGGAGTTGGGGTAGCTCCGACGAGCAATTTCTCAAAGCAAGGAGCGACTCAGAGAGGGGTTTTCGGGGAGGTAAGTGAGGAGGAAGAATGGCATCGCGGGGGCCTATTTATAGGGTCAGGGGAGGTCGGTACAGGTAGATCAAGGGGCTCAATGTGGCCATTAATGGCTGTTTTGTGTGTGTACGTTTCACGGCTCCGTGCGTTCAATTAAAGCAACAATGTTGGGTTTTAATTCCCTGAATGAGTTCTCCTGACATTCCTCTATAAGTTTCGTGTTGGTGGCAAGTCGTAACGGGGAATGAATTGAGTGGGAGGAGAGGAAGAGGAGGTGGTCATGGCTGTCTGTTCTGTTTCTGTTCTAGATGAACCATGTACAGAGGAGGAAGAAGGGGTTGCGTCGAGATGGGCTAAGGAAAAAAAATTAACATGGTCC
This sequence comes from Triticum aestivum, assembly GCF_018294505.1. Taxonomy (NCBI): domain Eukaryota; kingdom Viridiplantae; phylum Streptophyta; class Magnoliopsida; order Poales; family Poaceae; genus Triticum; species Triticum aestivum. Next base: position 606,923,968 of record NC_057801.1, on the reverse strand, counting down.
TTAGTGGGAGAAGTTGGGCCAAGGGCAAAGGAAAATAAATAAATATAGAAGAGATAGATGGGCTAAATAGGCTGACAGAGTTTCCTCAAAAAAAAAAGGCTGACAGAGAGAAAACTTAACTAATAACAATGTTAGACTAGATAATCAATAAATAAATTGTCCGCTCTCTCAGAATTATTATTTAGATCTGAAGAAAAATGTTCACATAATTATATGGTCTTATATATGACCTTGTGAACATTTATCCGGTCTAAAATGCAAGTTTTAAAAAATAAACATTTTTGCTAAACTAATAAAATAAATTGCAAATAAAACCCAACAAATATATTTTGGTTCCAAATTCAAATTCCAATATTTTCCTTCTGATTTTGAAGAAGTCATTTTATCTTCTCTCTTTATTTTATTTTTTTGAAATAATGGAAATGAATTTTTGGTGAAATCAAATTTGATCCATATCCCAACTGTGAAATTCTCAAAAATGGTTTTAGGGAAACTTCCAACTCTCTCTTTTGGTCCTTGAGTTGCTCAAAAGTTTCCTTGGATCAAAAATCAAATAAAACAAATGGGGAAAAATGCATAAATCATGGATGCATATGAATGATCTATTTATAAACATCCAAATTGAAAATTGGGATGTTACAGATGGACCTAGACCCCGGAGTGCTTAGGAGGTAGACTGGTGGGGACCTCTCTGCTGAGCCTAGGTAGGGCTGTGACGTGTTGATCTTCCGAGGCTGGGCATGACCCAAGAAAGTGTGTCCGGCCAGAGTCATCAAGCGTGTTGGAAAACGTGGTGCACCCCTGCAGGGAAGATTATCTATTAATAGCCGTCTCCATGGTAACAGACGTTCAGACTTATATCCTGATCTTATACAACTACAAATGGATACTTGAGATATGTGGCCCCGGGATTGCTTTCTCGCAGGGAGTCGAGGAAGGATCTCTAGGCGTTAATGCTACAACATGCTTGTTAATATTAAATTGCTATTCTTTACTCTTCTACATGCTGCAAGATGCTTGGAGCTGCTTGAAGATGCTAGTCTTTGATAGGCTAGGCCTTCCCCATCTATTCTGGCATTCTGTAGTTCAGTCCACAGATACAAACCTTCCATTTGATACCAATGCATACTTAGTGCAGATGTGATGCTTGCGAGTACTTTGGATGAGTACTCACGGTTGCTTTGCTCCCCCTTTCCCTCTTCTTTCTTTCCAGTTGATGCAACTAGATGGTGGATCCCAGGAGCCAGATGTCACTGCCGATGGATGCTACTACGTGGAGACCGTCGACGACCAGGAGTAGTTAGAAGGTCCCAGGCAAAAGGCCTTTCCTCTTCGATCGTGTTGCTTTTGTGCTAGCCTTCTTAAGGCATTCTTGTTTAACCTTATGTCTGTACTCATATATTGTTGCTTCCACTGACTCTTGTGTATCGAGCTTGTATTCGAGCCCTCGAGGGCCCTGGCTTGTAATATAAAGCTTGTATTATTTTATTTGTGTCTAGAGTTGTGTTGTGATATCTTCCCATGAGTCCCTCATCTTGATCGTACACATTGTGTGTATGATTAGTGTACGATTGAATCAGGGGCGTCACACACCCACATATCAAATTATCAAAGTAGCGAACGCGAATCAAACCAACATGATGAAAGTGACTAGATGAGATTTCCGTGTACCCTCATGAATGATTTGCTTATTATAAGAGACTGTTTTGGCCCATCCTTTGTCACAAAAGGATTGGGCTACCTTGCTACACTTTATTTACCGTTACCATTACTTGCTCGTTACAAATTATCTTGCTACCAAACTACTCACTCCTTACAATTTCAATGCTTGCAGAGATTACCTTGCTGAAAACGACTTGTCATTTCCTTCTGCTCCTCGTTGGGTTCGACGGTCTTACTTATCGAAAGGACTACGATTGATCCTCTATACTTGTGGGTCATCAAGGCTCTTTTCTGGCACCGTGCCGGGGAGTGAAGCGCTCTTGGTAAGGAAATATTATTACTACGTGCTGAAATTTATTGTCACTTGTTACTATGGAGAATCATCCTTTGAGGGGTTTGTTCTGGGTATCTTCACCTCGAATGGAACCATAATTAGTTTCCCCTCAACCTACTGCACCTACTGAAAATATTTGTATGAAATTCCTTCAGGTATGATAGAACAACTGCTAGCTAATCCTTATGTAGGAGATGGAACTGAACATCCTAATATGCACTTGATATATGTGGATTATTTAAGATTGTAGGTTTATCCGGAGATGAACCTAAGAACAAGGTTTTCCCTTTATATTTGAAGGGAAAAGCATTTACATGGTACATGCTATGCGATGATATTGGATCTTGGAATTGGAATCGATTGAAATTGGAATTTCACCCCAAAAAATTATCCTATGCATCTAGTTCATCGTGATCAGAATTACATATATAATTTTTGGCCTCGTGAAGGAGAAAATAATGCTCTAGCTTGGGGGAGGCTTGAGTCAATGTTATATTCATGCCCCATTCATGACCTCTCGAGAGAAATTATCATTCAAAACTTCTATGCTCTGCTTTCTCATGATGATCAATCCATGCTCGATACTTCTTTTACTGGTTCTCTTATGAAGAAGACTATTGAATTCAGGTGGGATCTTTTAGAACGAGTTAAAGGAAAATATGAAGATTGGGAACTCAATGAAGGTAAAGAGTAAGATATTAAGCTTGAGTTTGATTGTGTTAAATCTTTTTATGAATACCGATGCATTTTAGAAGTTTAGCACTAAATATGGGCTTCACTCTGAGATAGTAGCCTCCTTTTGTGAATCATTTTCTACTCATGTTGACCTCCCTAAGGAGAAGTTGTTCAAATATCATCCCCCTATTAAAGAAGAAATTAAAGAACTGATCATAGTTAAATGTGAAACTATTATTTACAATGTTGATCTAGTTGTCCCTATTGCTTATATTGAAAAACCACGTTTCCCTGTTAGGACAAAGGAACATGCTAAGGTTTCAACTATGGTTCACAAAAGTAATATTAGAGCACCTAAACTTTCTTAACAAATCAAAGTAGAACCTAGTGTTGTTATGGTTAAAGATCTCCTGGTAGAGAATATTGATGGGCATATTATTTATTTTTGTGATGAAGCTGTTAGAATTGCCAAACCCGATGAGAAAGATAAACATAGACCTGTTGCTGGCATGCCTATTGTCTCAGTCAAATAGGAGATCACTATTATCATGGTTTATGTGATTTAGCTGCTAGTGTGAGTGCTATTCCTTTTACCTTATACCAAGAAATTATGAATGACATAGCACCTGCTGAAATAGAAGACATAGATTTTACTATTAAACTTGCGAATAGAGACACCATCACACCACTTGGGATTGTTAGAGACGTGGAAGTCTTGTGTGGGAAAATAAAATATCCTACTGATTTTCTTATTCTTGGTTCCCCACAAGATGAATTTTGCCCCATTATGTTTGGTAGACCTTTCTTGAACATTGTCAATGCTACTATAAATTGTCATAAACAAATTGTCAGTGTTAGCTTTGGTGATGAGTCTCATGAATTTAATTTCTTCAAGTTTAATAGACAACCTCATAAGAAAGAATTACCTAGTAAGGATGAAATAGTTGGTCTTTCTTCTATTGTCGTGCCTCCTACTGATCCACTAGAACAATATTTGCTAGACCATGAAAATGATACACATATGCATGAAAGAAATGAAATAGATAAAAAATTCTTTGAACAACGACCTCTTCTCAAACACAATTTTCCTATTGAATCTCTAGGAGGTCCTCCTCCACCTAAAGGTGACCCTGTGTTTGAATTAAAACAATTGTCCGACACTTTGAAATATGCTTATCTTGATGATAAAAAGATATATCCTGTTATTATTAGTGCTAACCTTGCGGAACATGAAGAAGAAATATTATTGAAAATTCTGAATAAGCACCGAGCTGCTATTGGATATACTCTTGATGATCCTAAGGGCATTAGTCCCACTCTCTGTCAGCACCAAGATTATTATGGAACCTGGTGCTAAAACCCGTTGTTGATCATCAACTATGTTTAAATCCTAAAATGAAAGAAGTGGTAAGAACTGAAATATTAAAGCTGCTAGAAGCAGGTATAATCTATGACACAGCTGATAGTAGATGGGTAAGCCCCATTCATTGTGTTCCTAAGAAGGGAGGTATTACTGTTGTTCCTAATGATAAAAATTAAATTATCCCACAGAGAATTTTCACTGGCTATAGAATGGTAATTGGATTTAGAAAATTAAAGAAAGCACCTAGAAAAGATCATTACCCTTTGCCTTTTATTTATCAAATGCTAGAAAGACTCTCTAAGCACACACACTTTTGTTTTCTTGATGGATATTCTGGTTTTCTCAAATACCTATTTCACAACCTGATCAAGAGAAAACCACCTTTACTTGTCCTTTTGGAACTTATGCTTATAGACGTATGACTTTTGGTTTATGCAATGCACCTTCTACCTTTCAAAGATGTATGACTGCTATATTCCCTGATTTTTGTGAAAAGATTGTTGAGGTTTTCATGGATGACTTTTCTGTTTGTGGAACTTCTTTTGATGATTGCTTAAGCAACCTTGATCAAGTTTTGCAGAGATGTGAGAAAACTAATCTTGTCTTGAATTGGGAGAAGTGACACTTTATAGTTAATGAAGGTATTGTCTTGGGACATAAAATTTCTAAATGAGCTATTGAGGTGGATAAAGCTAAGTTGATGCAATCGAGAAAATGCCATGTCCTAGAGATATTAAAGGTAATCGTAGTTTCCTCGGTCATGCTGGTCTCTATGGGAGGTTTATTAAAGACTTTTATAAAATTTCTAGGGGTCTTACAAATCTTTTACAAAATGATGTTCCATTTGTTTTTGATGATGATTGTGTAGAATCCCTTGAAACACTTAAGAAAGCCTTAACTACTGCACTTATTGTTCAACCACCTGATTGGAACTTGCCCTTTGAAATTATGTGTGATGCTAGTGATTATGTTGTTGGTGTTGTTCTAGGATAAAGAGTTGATAAAAATTAAATGCTATCGATTATGCTAGTAAAACTCTAGACAATGCCCAAAGAAATTATGCTAGTACTGAAAAAGAATTTTAAGCGGTCGTGTTTGCTTGTGCTAAATTCAGATCTTATATTGTTGATTCCAAAGTAATTGTTCACATTGATCATGCTGCTATAAAATATCTTATGGAAAAGAAAGATATTAAACCTGGACTCATTAGGTGGGTTCTCTTGCTTCAAGAATTTGATTTACATATTACTGGTACGAAAGGAGCTGAGAACCCCGTAGCTGACAACTTGTCTAGGTTAGAAAATATTCTTGATGACCCACAACCTATTGATGATAGTTTTCCTGATGAACAATTAGCTGCAATAAATGTTTCTCATAACACTCCTTGGTATGCTCATTATGCTAATCATATTGTTGCTAAATATATACCACCTAGTTTCACATACCAACAAAAGAAAAAATTCTTCTATGATTTAAGACATTACTTTTGGGATGACCCACATCTTTATAAAGAAGGAGGAGATGGTATTATTAGACGTTGTGTACCTGAGCATGAACAGGGACAAATCCTACAGAAATGTCATTCTGAAGCTTATGGAGGACATTATGTGGGAGATAGAAATGCTCACAAGGTATTGCAATCTGGTTTTTATTGGCCTACTCTCTTCAAAGATGCCCGTAAGTTTGTTTTATCTTGTGATGAATGTCAATGAATTGGTAATATCAGTAAGCGTCAAGAAATGCCTATGAATCATTGTCTTGCCGTTGAACCATTTGATGTTTGGGGTTTGGATTATATGGGACCTTTTCCTTCCTCTAATGGGTATACACACATTCTGGTTGCTGTTGATTATGTTACTAAGTGGGTAGAAGCTATTCCAACTAGTAGTGCTGATCATACCACTTCCATTAAAATGCTTAAAGAAGTTATTTTCCTGAGGTTTGGAGTGCCGAGATATTTAATGACTGATGGTGGTTCACGCTTTATTCATGGTGCTTTTTGAAAAATGCTTGCTAAATATGATGTTAACCATAGAATTGCATCACCCTATCATCCTCAATCTAGTGGTCAAGTTGAACTTAGTAATAGACAAATAAAACTAATATTACAAAAAACTGTTAATAGGTCCTGAAAGAATTGGTCTAAGAAATTGGATGATGCACTTTGGGCTTATAGAACAACTTATAAAAATCCTATGGGTATGTCTCCCTATAAAATGGTTTATTGAAAAGCTTATCATTTGCCTCTTGAGTTAGAACATAAAGCATATTGGGCAATTAAAGAACTAAACTATGACTTCAAACTTGCTGGTGAAAAGAGGTTACTTGATATTAGCTCGCTAGATGAATGGAGAACCCAAGCTTATGAAAATGCCAAATTATTTAAAGAAAAAGTTAAAAGATGGCATGACAAAAGAATCCAAAAGCGGGAATTCAAAGTCGGAGAATATGTTCTTTTGTACAACTCTCGTTTCAGATTCTTTGCAGGAAAGCTTCTCTCCAAATGGGAAGGACCATATATTATCGAAGAGGTCTATTGTTCTGGACCTATTAAGATAAATAATGTCAAAGGTACTAACCCGAAGGTTGTTAATGGGCAAAGAATCAAACATTATATCTTAGGTACGCCTATTAATGTTGAAAGCAATATTATCCAAACCATAACACCGAAGGAACACATAAAATAAACCTTCCGGAACACTCCAAAATCATGAAAAAAGAGGAGGTACGTGATACGGTAAGTAAAGAGACTCCGAAAAACCCGCAAAAATATTTTTTTGTCGGTTTTGGAATATTACAAAATTAGGAAAATAAGAAACAACCAGGAAGGCATCATGTCTTTTGCAAGAATATATTTCATTCTTCTTTCTTGTCGTTTTCTGTCAGGGTTTTTCAAGCCAGACATCATGTCTTCTCCCTTCTCCAACAACATAGAAGAGGATGCTTGTTTGATGAAGATGGAATTGAAGAGAGAAGACCCAAAGGAAGCCTTCAAGGGGGACAAGAGCAAGGAAGCTGTCGGAGATCAAGCTCCAGCAGTAAAGTAGGCCTTGCCCATGGAAGAATAAGATATCCTCGAACCATACTATGAATACCTTACCTACACTGAAATTTAAGCTTTTCGTATCATTGAAATGGTTCGTGTTCAAAATAAGTATCTTACTCATGAAAATATTCTATTGCAAGAGCACATCATTGCCCTCTAGAGCGTCATCCATAGATTGGAGTATCTTTTGAACCTGAAGGACAAGATCTCTACTACGTCATCACCACCACCTTCTCCTTCACCACCAAAGGAGACTTGAGTTCAGGGTATGGCCACTCTCCTTGGATTGTGCCAAGCTTGGGGCAGGTGCCCCGGTACCGTATCACCACCACTATCTTTGCCTTTATTTATCTTAGTTTGATCTTTAGTTATCTTTTAAATTAATTGAATAAAAGTTTAGTTCGATCTTTCCTCGAGTGTTTGCTTAGTGATCTATATATCTTTGTAATCGTGTGCGAGATATATAATAAAGTTTAGTTTGAGTTTTGCTTTCTTACTTTTATGTTCCAATAAAAAGAAAGGGAAATAAATGAAAAATATCATATGCTAATCTTATGGTAAGTAATGACATCACATAAGGAAAAGTATAAGTGGTAAAATTTATTGGAGATTGACAACTTAGCATTGGTCAATGATGCAATTCATGAAAGAATTAATAAGGGAAGAGAAGATTCACATGCAAATATACTATCTTGGACATCTTTTATGATTGTGAGCCCCCCTCAAAATATTATATGCCAATATTATTGACGTTGGACAAGGAAGACAACATAATGGTTTATGTTTGTTCATATTCACATACAAGTTATATTGTCATAGATCCTTTAACATGTGGTGCTTGCCCCCTACCTTTGCTAGCCAAAAATTCCGCACTAAGTAGAGATACTACTTGTGCATCCAAAAACCGTTAAACTCAAATCTTGTTTTGAGAGTCCTCCATACCTACCTATGGGTTGACTAAGACCCTTCAAGTAAGTTGTCATAGGTGAAAAAAAGGCAATAAAAATTGCTTCTAAATGGGTTAGATCATTTAGTGTAAGAGAAAATTGAGCGTTGTACGAACTAGTGATAGCAAAACAATAAAAGCGACAGACTACATAATAAAGGTTGCTATCACAAGGGGCAATATAACATGACGTTCTTTGCACTAAGAGATTGAGAATACAAACAAAAAGTGCATGGCAACCTCTGCTTCCCTCTGCAAGGGGCCTATCTTTTACTTTTATGTATTTACCTGTATGCAAGAGTCAAAGTATCCTTCCCTATTCCTTTTTATTTTCTCTTTTGCAAGCATCATGTGGTGAAGAAAGATCTAGGCTCATATATCCAGTTGGATATGGATGAGCATGAGTTATTATTGTTGACATCACACTTGAATGTGTCCGATTGAAACTTTTTGCTCATGTGTATGCGATGAGTGTTAGCAATCATAGCAGATTATATGATGGTTGAGTATGCGGACTTGCCAAAAGGCTCCGATATGTCCCCTTCCTAAAAAGATGATGAATTGTAGGTTCAAAGTTTACTGAGAACATAGTTTGTTGGTTTTCAATAGAGTTTATGCTTTATACTTCGATGTTGTGATGAATTGTTACTTGTTCATGATAAGTTATATGGTAAAAATTATATGATGAAAGTTCTATGATAAAGTTTTATGTTAAATTTTGTTGCTGTTATAATAATATGCATGATACTTCAATGTCCGTATTTTTTTTATCGACACCTCTCTCTCTCTCTCTCTCTCTCTCTCTCTCTCTCTAAGCATGTGGACTTATTCTTCGATTTTGGTTTTCGCTTGAGGACAAGCGAGGTCTAAGCTTGAGGGAGTTGATACGTCCATTTTGCATCATGTTTTCCTACTATTATTTATAATGTTTTATGCATAATAATGTTTTACGGAGTAATTCTAATTCCTTTTCTCTCACAATATGCAAGGTTTGCACAAAGAGGGAGAATGACGGCAACTGGAATTCTGGACCTGAAAAAGCTATGTCAGAGTTACCTATTCTACACATCTCCAAATGAGCTAAACATTTATGGAGAATTGGTTTGGAATTTATGAAGAATATTAGAGAAAACAACTACCAGAGGGGGCCCACTAGGTGGGCACAACCCACCTGGGTACGCCAGGGAGCCCAGGCGCGCCCTGGTGGGTTGTGCCCTCCCCGGCCCACCTTCGGTGCCCCTCTTCTGGTATATAAGTCATTTTGACCCAGAAAAAATAAGGGGAGGACTTTCGGGATGGAGCGCCGCTGTCCCGGGGCGGAACTTGGGCAGGAGCACTTTTGCCCTCCGGCGGAGTGATTCTGCCGAGGGAAGTTCGTTCCCGGAGGGGGAAATCATCGTCATCGTCACCAACAACTCTCCCATCTTGGGGAGCGCAATCTCCATCAACATCTTCAACAGCACCATCTCCTCTCAAACCCTAGTTCATCTCTTGTGTTCAATCTTTGTACTAGAACCTCAGATTGGTACCCGTGATGACTAGTAGTGTTGATTACATCTTGTAGTTGATTACTATGTGGTTTATTTGATGGAAGATTATATGATTAGATCCATTATTCTATTTAATGCCCCTCTGATCTTGAGCATGATTATCATTTGTTATTAGTTACTTTTGTTCTTGAGGTCAGGGGTGAAATCTTATTGCAATTAATCATGTGAACTAGATATGTGTTTGATATTTTGATGATATGTATGTTGTGATTCCCTTAGTGGTGTCATGTGAACGCAGACTACATGACACTTCATCATATTTGGGCCTAAGGGAATGCATTGTGGAGTAGTTATTAGATGATGGGTTGCTAGAGTGACAAAAGCTTAAACCCTAGTTTATGTGCTACTTCGTAAGGGACCGATTTGGATCCAAAAGTTTAATGCTATGGTTAGATTTTATCATAATACTTTTCTCGTAGTTGCAGATGCTTGCGAGGGGGTTAATCATAAGTAGGAGGTTTTTTCATGTACTAAAAACACATAAGCACAAGTCACACACATATCAAATTATCAAAGTAGCGAACACGAACCAAACCAACATGATGAAAGTGACTAGATGAGATTCCCGTATACCCTCAAGAACGTTTTGCTTATTATAAGAGACCATTTTGGCCTATACTTTGTCAACAAAGGATTGGGCTACCTTGCTGCACTTTATTTACGGTTACCGTTACTTGCTCGTTACAAATTATCTTGCTACCAAACTACTCGCTACTTACAATTCCAGTGCTTGCAGAGATTACCTTGCTGAAAACCACTTGTCATTTCCTTCTGCTCCTCATTGGGTTCGATACTCTTACTTATCGAAAGGACTACGATTGACCCCCTATACTTGTGGGTCATCAGTGAGTCTAGAGTTTAATTCAACCTTTATGATCATCACTTTTCCATGCCTCTAGTTGCGTTTTGCAATCCTGCAAAATTCCATATTGGCGATCGCTAGATGAACCGATAAAATCTGATTATGAGTCATTCTTGATTAATCTTTGCTTTGGAGAGGATAGCGGAGCGACCCTGGGTAGGATAAAAAGTATTCATTTCCCATCAGTTCACTACTTTGCACTCTTTAATGGCAAACACATTGTGGGCAAGCAAGATTGTAGCACACTATGTGCTCCTGACGTGAGACTCATACACACAGCTCTGACCGGAATTAAAGATTATAACCTTGGAGCGATCATTGCACATAGATTGTAACACAATGCTTCCGGTGGTCCCTTTTATGATGGAATTTATGCCTCTCATTTAGCAAAGGAGGTTGGTGTGTCACCTCTGCCAGATGATCCCATCCTACCCACTCAGTACTTAGACTTGGAGGCCATCAAGCATCATAAGTTCCTTAAGGCACAACCACTAATTATACTTATAACTTGAGGTTTAATAAGGAACCTGTTGTATCGTTTGTTTTGCCTGTGCCTTCCCTTTTTGATTATCACAGCAAAAGATGATATTATGTCCCGGAGAACGAGGCTCACACATACAATGCATAGGTCGAGGCTACTCGGCGTGCTCAGGAAGATGCACCAAGGGCCTCTATGAGCTATCACTCAGATTATTATCTAGGCCGCAGATGCTAATTACCAGCTAGGCCAAAAGCCTAAGCTTGGGGGAGTACGTATTTCCACTGACATTACATTCATGTTCACACATTTCATTCCAGTTGTCGGTATCCACACTTTTTCATTGTATTATCCATGCTGGATTTATTTTCTCGCTTTCTTCTTGTGTGTTTGAAAAACTTGGAGAAAACCCAAAAATATCTCTCGCTTCTTTTCGTTTTTTCTTTCTAGTTTAATTAGTTCTAGTATTAAAAAGAAAACGAAAAACGATTTCCCGATTCTTCTTTTTTGCTTGTTGGGAGCTTTCCGTGTTAATAGTTTTTCTCGTTTTTGTTTTTTCCTTCTTTAATTTACTTTCTTCAAGAAAAACTAAAAACTCCAAAAATATTTCAGTGTGTTTCCCTGAAATTCTTTTCTTTTTATAGAGTTGTACCAAGGAGAAGACCATGATGAAAATGTTGAGTGGCTCTCATATGCATTATGGTTGATGTAACAAAGAGCCCATATTACCTTGTTTTCTCCTTTTGAATAAAATGTTTGCAGATTCTAGCTTAGTCCATGACACTCTTGCACTATTATTATTTTCATATCATTCGATCGTGCAAGTGAAAGGAAATAATGATGATATTAGAGGAACTGGATGTGGTAGAGAGAAACGGGTATAAACTCAACTTGTTCTGTTTTTGTAAATATGTTTAACCTAGTATCCATGATTCAACATATTATGACCAAACATGTTTGCAATGACGATCAGACATTATAGTTTCTCATGCCATGCTTAAGTAGCTAGGAGTGGATAATAATTTATATTAGTTGTCAACATGCATTAAAATGATTGTGATGTAGTATGATGATATGGTATTCTCCTCTGAATGTTTCAAGTGGTTTGACTTGGCACATGTTTATGCATGTAGTTGAATCAAAACCTACATAGCCTCTATGATTTTTGTGTTCATGGTGTTCATATCCTACTCATGCTAGTATTCAATGTTAATTATGCATAAGGCATGTTCATGGCCGTTTTCGCTCTCTAGCTGCTCGCTTCTCAACCTATTTGTAGCCTTCACCTATACTAAGTGGAAATAGTGATTGTGCATCACAATCCTAAAACCCAAGTTATTCCAGATGAGTCCACCATATATACCTATGTGCAGCATTACCCTGCCGTTCTAAGTAAATTTGCATGTGCCACTTCTAAAATTTCAAATAAACATTAGTTTTCTGTGCCTGGACTGCTCATGGAGCGACAGGGGGGCGGTCAGTATCTTCCATGCTAAGTGGCTTATTCTCATGATGATTGTTTATTCACTCGTCCTTACACGAGAGGGGCGGTAATAGGGACGCCCAGTCCCGAAATCAAACATTACAAATAATTAAACAAAAAAACCCAGGTTTGTGTTGGTATGGACGGTACTCGTGGATTCGGCTAACCGTGGAGTGTGTTTGTTGGTGAAGGAGGAGTGAACCTTTACTTTTATCGCTTGGGAACCACCGCTAATTTGTTTAGCATGGAAGATATTGATAACACTTGGTCGTAACGTTGATAGGAAGGGTGTACCTCCCAAAATTATATTTATCTCTATTTTTAAAACTTTAAGCTTTGGCACCTCTGCAAATCCTTGTTTCCCTCTACGAAGGGACTATCAATTTAATTTTATGTTGAGTCATCACCTCCTCAAACAAGCGCCAGATCTGAGAGCACTACTGTCATCCTCATGCATTGTGTATAGTTAATGTTGGGTGCATCATGACTGGATGTTTTCTACCATGAATTACAATGTTTAGTCGCTGCTTGAACTTTGGAGGTGCTCTGCATTTATTTTTTGCGGTCTCAGAAAGGGCTAGCGAGATACCACTATTGTCATATTATATCATGGTTGTTTTAACAAAGTGTTGGCATTTGATATGTCTTATTATTGCTCTCTAGTTGATTATGCCATTGATATGAGTTAATGTAATTTCTAAGAGTTATTGTTGACATGGTTAGTCATGATCTTTGCTGAAAACTTGGGTCCTACTTAAGCTTATTTATGTAAACAAGAACAAAAGAGTTTGTAAAAGTTTTTATTTTTCACTTTTAGTTTGTCAACTGAATTGCTTGAGGACAAGCAAAGGTTTAAGCTTGGGGAGTTGATATGTCTCCATCGCATCTACTTTCCCTAACGCTTTTGCTCTTGTTTTGGACTCTAATTTGCATGATTTGAATGAAACTAACTCGAACTGACGTTGTTTTCAGCAGAACTACCATGGTGTTGTTTTTGTGCAGAAATAAAAGTTCTCAGATTGGAACGATTTTTTTGGAGATTTATTTCAGAACAGATAAAAAATATTGGGACCAAGAACTACCGGAGGAGGTGCCCTGGGTGAGCACGATAAACCAGGGCGTGCGACCCCTCCAGGCGTGCCCTGGTGGGTTGTCCCCACCTGGTAGCCCCTGACCCTAATTCTAATGCTATAAAAATCCTATTTTTGGAGAAAAAATTGTGGAGGAAGTTTCAACACGTTTCACGATACAGAGCCGCCGCCACCTCCTGTTCTTCATCGGGAGGCTAGATCTAGATTCCGTTCGAGGCACCGGAGAGGGGAATCTTCGGTCTTCGTCATCACCAACCCTCCTTCATCACCAATTCCATGATGCTCCCACCGGGAGTGAGTAATTCCTTCGTAGGCTCGCTGGTCAGTGAGGAGTTGGATGAGATTCATCATGTAATCGAGTTAGTTTTGTTAGGGCCTGCTCCCTAGTATCCATGTGTTTTGAGATTGATGTTGTTATGACTTTGCCATGCTTAATGCTTGTCACTTAGGGCCCGAGTGCCGTGATTTCAGATCTGAACCGCTTATGTTTTCACCATTATAGCTATGTTCTAGATTCAATCTTGCAAGTCATATTGACATATTATGTGTTATGATCCGTAAACCCTAGGGTGACAGAAATCAGGATACTTTCCGGTGATGACCGTAGTTTGAGGAGTTCATGTTTCACTTTGTGTTAATGCTTTGTTTCGGTTCTGTATTAAAAGGAGGACTTAATATCCCTTAGTTTCCTTATGGACCCCGCTGCCACGGGAGGGTAGGACAAAAGATGTCACACAAGTTCTTTTCCATAAGCATGTATGACAATTTACAGAATACATGCCTACATTATATTTATGAACTGGAGCTAGTGCCGTATTGCCCTAGGTGATGACTGTTATATGATGAATATCATCCAACAAATGCATTGATCCAATGCCTATCAATTTTCCACATATTGCTCTTGCTAAGTTACTATTGCTATTGCTACGGTTACACTTGCTACAAAATCATCGCTGTTGTTGCCGTTACTATTGCTACTGTTACCACTGCTATCAAAACTATCATATCATTGTGCTACTGGTCACTTTGCTACAGATATTTGATTTCCAGGTGTGCTTGAATTAAAAACTCAACTACTAATACCTACAAATATTCTTTGGCTGCTCTTGTGTCGAATCTACAAATTTGGGTTGAATACTCTACCCTCGAAAACTATTGCGATCCCCTATACTTGTGGGTTATCAATCCGCCTAGTTTCTTCAGAGATGCGCTTGCAAATGATATAAACCTCCTTTTTTGGGTCAGAACATAGCTTTATTACGTGAACAAGTTAGGCATATCGCCCAGTACAATTCCAGCCACAGATGGCAGAACTGCATCCCAGATACGAGGTTCATTAGCATTACAACTATAATCTAAGCTATCGGCCAAGGCAAGTGAGAGATGTTCAAGAGTTGGGGCATATATTTTGCTCGAGCAGCATCCACTCCCAAAATGTGAGTTAAGCTTTAAAAAAAAGAAGAGCTACGAGTAGAACAACTTCTTCTATTCCTTTTTAGCCTCCAACTCCTTCTGTCCCTCAATCCTCTTCTATGCCCTTTTTACTATTATGAGTGGCATTCCCCCTGTTCGTATCTTAATAGGACAACCTTCTCTTGCAAACAATCCATTCGTCGCTAACACCAGTAATGCCCCAATCCACAGGTGGAGATACCAGGGGTGGGTTTTCAGGCCTATAGTCTCCCCTGTCGACGAAGCACGAACTACTTGTTGAAATCATGGATCAAAATCTTGCATTTCTCCTTTACTCGTCAAAGGCCTCATATTGTTATTCCCATGATTCATGTGGGCTATATTCTCTTTATTGTAGGGTCCTACTCCCACATATCCTTAAAAAATGATGTGGGTGGCTCATACTAATCAAATGTACAAGTAACCGACCCTTGTCAAGCTTTCCACACATAGTGTTTTGATCTAAGATTGCAATTCTTCCATGTTTACGCAGTAGCACATTGTTCCATGGAGCTAGGGTCCAAAATAGGAATCAACAAGTGTTTCCAGGGGAAGGCATCGTCGAATCTCACTTCCGTGTTTAGGTAGTGTCTGAATAGGGCTCAGTAAATTATTGTATTTTATCCTCTAGAAGAGAGAAATATGACGAAGAGTGGTTCGAATGTTCACAGGATTCACCTACAACTGATAAACTGGGGGGATAATCCCTATTAAGATACCGAACAGGGGGCATGCCACGCATAATAGTAAAAAAAGGCAGAGAAGAAGATTGAGGGACAGAAGGAGCTAGAGGCCAACAAGGAATAGAAGAAGTTGTTCCACTCGTAGCTCTTGTTATTTTAAAGCTTAACTCACATTTCAGGAGCAGATGCTGCTCCAGCAAACCAGGGAAGTTGAGGAGAGATGGGGAGACCCAGCTGCCCTGGTCGGGACGGACAGGAAAGGGGGCAGGGATAAGGTTGTGAAGACAACTATAACCAAGCTTTGCAAGCTCATGCGCAACTATTGGAAATATGCCCTAGAGACAATAATAAATTGGTTATTATTATACTTTCTTATTCATGATAAAGGTTTATTATTAATGCTAGAATTGTATTAACCGAAAAATTAAATATATGTGTGAATACATAAACAAATACTATGTCCCTAGTGAGCCTCTACTAGACTAGCTCATTGATCAAACATGGTTAAGGTTTCCTAACCATATATATGAGTTGTCATTTGATAACAGGATCACATCATTAGTAGAATGATGTGATGGACAAGACTCAACCGTAAGCTTAGCAGTTGATCGTATCTGTTTATTGTTATAGCTTTCTTCATATCAAGTATCTATTCCTAAGACCATGAGGTCGTGCAAATCCCTGACACTAGAGAAATACTTAGTGTGTATCCAAACATCAGTTCATAACTGGGTGATCATAAAAGGTGCTCTACAAGTCTCACCAAAGGTGTTTGTTGGGTTGGCACATATCAAGATTGGGATTTGTCACTCCGTGTGACGGAGAAATATCTCTGAGCCCTCTCGGTAATAAAACATCGTAAAGAACTTTCAAGCAATGTGCCCAATGAGTTAGTCACGAGATCTTGTATTATGGAACAAGTAAAGAGACTTGTCGGTAACGAGATTGAACTAGGTATGGAGATACCGACGATCGAATCTCGGGCAAGTAACATATCACTGGACAAAGGGAATTGCATATGGGATTAACCGAATCCTTGACATCATGGTTCAACCGATAAAAGATCTTCATGGAATATGTAGGAACCAATACAGGCATCCAGGTACCGCTATTGGTTATTGACCAGAGAGATGTTTGGGTCATGACTACATGATCCCCGAACCCGCAGGGTTGCACGTTTAACATTCGTTGACGCTAGAGTACTATTGGGATATTTGATGATTGGTAACTGAATGTTGTTCAGAGTCCCGAATGAGATCCTGGATGTCATGAGGAGTCTCGAAATGGTCGAGAGGTAAAGATTTATATATGGGAAGTCATATTTTGGGTTCCGAAAAAAGTGCAGTTTTCTTAGTATTGTACCGTGAAGCTTCAACAAGGTTTCAGAGTATTCCAGAGGGGTCCGAAAGTCCACAAGTGGATCCACCACGTCCCAAGGGCTGGCATGGGCTGAGGGGAGGCTCCCTGGACTTATTGGGCCAGGCGCACCAAGTCCTCAAAAGCCCATGCAGCTAGGGAAGGAAAAAAGGGGAGTCCTAGTAGGAATAGGATTAGACTTGCTGTTCATAGCCCTCCCATGCATATTAGGAGTAGGGATGGAATCCTATCCCTCCCATGCATATAAATATAGGGGAGGGGCACATCAAGGCACCCCAAGACATCGGCCTTGGCTGTTGCCCTGTCTCTCTCTTCTGGCATAGTTCTCGTCCATAGTTTTTTGCTTAGCGAAGCTCCGCCGTTGCTCCACCACCACTATCACCACAACACCATCTTGTTGGTTGTGATCCCATCTACTTCTCCGCCCTCTCTTGATATATCAAGGAGGAGGAGACTTCATCGAGCTGCACGTTTGCTAAACTCGGAGGTGTCATCCGTTCGGCACTAGATCGGTTGGATCGTGACCGGATCGCGAAGAGTACGACTACATCAACCGCGTTATATATGCTTCCACTTTTGGTCTATGAGGGTACCTAGACACACTCTCCCCTCTCATTGATATGCTACTCCTAGATAGTTCTTGGGTGTTCATAGATTTTTTTATTTTCATGCTTCATTTCCCATCAGCAGCGCCATTGGCCTCCCTCCTACATGCAATAACATCACATTTTGAGAACCATAGCCGCATCTGGATCTTTAGGTCCTCCAGGGTTGATGCATGAGCAGTAAAAACTTGGTGCCAATTGTTATAGGGCCACATGCAGGAGCTAGGAATCAGTCTCGATGCAGATCTAGACCCCCGAGATGCGAGGCTAGCTCCATAGCTCCTGCTACCGCGCGAAGCTCTATTGTGAAAGCGTTAGGTAGATTCTCAGCTTTGCCAACCATGCATGTAACTACATCCCGAGTATGGTCTCGGGCAACTACCCCCCATGCAGACTCCGAGCTCCCTGGCACATGAGCCCCATCTACATTAAACTTCAGTGCACCAACTTCAGGCGACCTACATTTCCCCTTCTTCTTTGGCAGATTTTTCTTATGTTTTCCGACAACTTCCCAATATTCCATGGTGGTCACATATGTTCGGTGTGCGATCTCCTCTAGGCATACCCTTCCTTCATTCTTATTTTTGCGAAAAAGATCAGATTTATTATAAAGATTCACCGGAAGTACAAAGCACTCAAACATAACAAAAATTACATTGAGGTTAATGGACCACCGAACGACCATTGTTGCTGCCAGAATGACAGCCGGAAAGTCTTCATGCACGTGCCCCTAAGGACTAGTGCTCTAGAGCCATAGTCATCGCCATTGAATTCTTGAATCGACCTGAAGAACCGGACACCAAACACTAACCTCGCCGCCCCAAGTAGCTGGCTGGAATCTATGTCATAGCTCCGTCTAATCTGTCCCAACAAACAAACTTGAGGAGGATCGGAGTCCGGAAGACTATTTCAAAGAGGGAACACCACTATCCATCCAATGCTGCCCCTACAAGGACCAAAACCCTACCTGTCTACTAGTCGAGAAACCAGGATTCTCCTCCCATTAAAAAAACATTCACGTCCAACTTTTTTTTAGACAACTTCATGAAGGTTTATTAATTCGTCACAATATTTATAGGGACGAAAGGAAGACTTTCTAGGTGACCTAACCAAACATGGCGGCCAAATCCCAAGGTAAGAGCATGCTTCGCTAAATTGTGAGCTTCAAAATTTGAGCTCTTATGTTCATGAACCACTTTACATGGATTGAACAATAGAGAATGGCCTATGATCTCTTGAACTATTACACCATAACTTGTGGGGGTTTTCTTCCGAATGTCGTGCACCACCACCTTTGCAATCCGATGCCATATGAATTCTCTGGATGTAAAGATCATCCGCTAGTGTCATGGGAAACCAGAACCACCTATGGGGCGATCGCCCCTTGTGGTTCGGCAAGGCGGAAGAGCACGTTGCACAAAGAGCGGAGAGTGCAGGGGCAACACGATAGCGATCACAAAGGTAGTTTACACAGGTTCGGGCCGCTCGTGAGGCGTAAAACCCTACTCCTTATTTTGGTTTATTGATGGGATAACCGTGGTGGAGACGCGGTGCTCTAGCCCGGCAGGGTTGCCTCGGGGTGAGAGCAGCTATGCACGTATGGGTGTACAAAGGTCCGAGTGCCGAATGGCTGAATCCTCTCTAGGGTTGCCATGGGCCTCCTTTTATAGACCAAGGGGTCACAATGGCAAATCAGTCTTTGTGTACTAATTAGATAGAAAACAATGCTATCATACCTAACTCTGCAGACAAAGGAGAGCGCATCAAAGGCGCTGCTTAGCGTCACATCATGGCGTGTCCGGCAAGGCCTGCCGGGCCGTTCGGCCAGCTTCTCGCCTGTCTGCTTGACACGTCTCTGGACGGGTGTCATCTGGGGGTGATTCTCTTCGAAAGTGGCTACCATGTGTCAAATAACTGCCACTTAGTCGCTTGGGGGCTTGACACCACACTGATCGGTGACTTGCATTGTTGTGAGGTGGCGCAGTGGAATCTTGAGACTTGTCTTAGGGGCAAACCTCGACCTTGCACTACAAAAAAATACACTTCTGTGATGATACGTGTTTGTCACAGTAGGTCACGTTTTCTGTCATGCATGTACATCCATGACGATTTTATGACAGAATCAAGACAGTCAAACCTGTGTTATCGTAGAAGTGTTCCATGACATTACCAAAATTATCATCACGGAAGTGTCCACTTCCATGACGATAAATCATGCGTCATAGAAGTGCTTTCCTCAAGGGTGACCGACACGTGGCATCCACCGTAACGGAACGGTGTTAAGCTATCAGGTCCGGTTTTGGATCCGATAACCCGCTAACAGCCATGACCAATGTCGATTTTCCACGTGTAAAATTCTCATTAGTCGACGGAACCACGTGTCAGCTCCGCGTTGGCACATGTCTCACTCATCCAATGGTCGAGATGGGCCTATGATAAGTCGACACGTGGACGGGCCCAAAAGTGGCCCATAAAGTTTAAATGGGCCGGCCCAACTAAAGGCCCACAAGATTTAGTGGACCATAATGGGCCAGCCTAGCTAAAGGCCCACAAGATTTTGCAGACCATAATGGGTCGGCCTAGCTAAAGGCCCAACATTCTTAGTTAAGGCCCATACGGCTAGTGTCAAATTAGACCGTCAATGGACCGTCCTAAACTTGTCATCATCGCGGCCCATGGTCACTTCTGGCCCGTTAACAGTTCGCTAATTATTTGAGCCGAATTACGGCCCGGTGTATTTCCGGTCTGTTAAAGGTCCTG
Source organism: Triticum aestivum (assembly GCF_018294505.1). Taxonomy (NCBI): domain Eukaryota; kingdom Viridiplantae; phylum Streptophyta; class Magnoliopsida; order Poales; family Poaceae; genus Triticum; species Triticum aestivum. The sequence continues at coordinate 606,903,601 of NC_057801.1, read as the reverse complement.
CTTCATTTGGGCCCATTTACAGGCCATTGAAACTTTCAGCCCACAAACGACCGTGAAGGATTTGGGTCATATTCGGCCATGTCTGACATTTGGCCTGTTAGAGGCCCACTGTGGGCCACTTTCAGCCTGTTGTGATTTTTGGCCTGTTAACGCCAGATGAAATCCATGGGCCATACGTGGCCCAACGTCACATCGGGCCAATTAATAGCCCATATAAAAATGACGCTAATCAAGCACAACCGAACTTTCGGCCTATTAAAGGCATGTGTAGTAGGTTGGCGCATTTATGGCATGTCCGAATTTCGGCCTGTGAATGGTCCACATTGTAAATGGGCCACCATTTCAGCCTGCTAAGACCAGTGGGTTATTTGGCACAATCAGGGCCCAATCTCACTTTTGTCCTATTAAAGGGCAATGTTTTTTATGGGCTCGAGATATTTACACCTATAAAGGGCCTATTGTTACTAAGGGCCCAAATTATGCTTAGGCCTGTTAAAGGCCCACTATGGGAACAGGCCTACCAGAAAAATATGAAAGCTTATGCGGATTTAGGCCCAGATATTTTTAGTGGGCTACATGCAAATTTCAGCCCATAATCGTTTTTAGCCCAATTGGAATGGGCCCGACGAATGTTGGCATGTTGGGCTCCTACGAAGCTTTCGGCCGAATACATTACTAAGATAAACCTATACTATACAAAAATAGCGTCATAATTACTGTAGCCTTTGGCAGCATCATAAATGTTGTATCACAACAAAATAAATTCCAACTATACAACAAAAGGCCTGTTGGCATAAAGTTTACAGTCCTTGCAGATAAAAGCACCATCAGATGTATAGAAGCATAGATCATTTTACCTGAGTGCTAATGTTTCAGGATGTAGAATCGGATGGAGCAGCACGATCTTCACCTTTTTTCCACCATTGCTCTTGAACAACGAAGCGAATGCCTGATAGTCTGGTTTCAAAACCATTCATATCTTGAGAACATTTGTCAACCACTATTCTTGTTTCCGAAACAACATCCATTAGGGATTGGAGTTGTGTCTGGAGCACAGATATATCACTCTGTCTAGCTGGAAGATTTTTTCAGTAGGCGATTTGGACGAGGTTACCTTGACAACCAACCCAGAATTAGGCAGGAAGGTGCTTTTTAGACTGTTAGTGGAGAGATATTGATGCACTGCAAAAAGAGGTGACATTGTGCCTGTGGTAGCCTCGTCACCTTCAGCTGGTTGTGGTTGTTCAATCATTTGTTCCATAGCTTACTGAAAGTTTGAACTTGTAGATTAGTGTGCCCGATAAGTTACTAGTGAGAAAAAAACAAATAAAGTAGGTTACAAGTTTATACATAACTTATTTTGGTGAACTACTATAACACATTAGCATGTATTGTAGTGCCAACTACGTAACAAAATCACTTTCGGAACATATGTCCATGTAGCATGCCTACTGTATTGTCTATTTCCTCACATTCGTTGACATCTAAGGATAAAGAGACATGGTTTAAAGTAGGATCAACATAGTATGACATCATTCATATCATGGGCAAACAGATATAAAACAAACATGCTATTTTATCATTGTGTGCGCATGTGAACATAACAACTAGATTACAGATCAAAACCAAAAGAATATCCTTCATATCTTTTAAACCATGTAAGGTGAAATGATACGTTAAGACAACTGTGTATAAAAGTGAACATAGTAACTGACATTGGCTGCAAAGCAACCAGTTAAATGAACACATCACAGTACCAATCATTTCAAAGGCAGGAGGAGTAAGGACTTACAACAGCAGCTTGAACTGGTGTGCTCATGCCCTTCATCTTGCCGGTGTGGAAATCCTTAAAGATTTGCACTGCATTTGGTTCAGGTTCTTTTTGGTCCGCACGGGCTTTCCTCTGTATTTGGAAAAAGTCAATATAGATACGATAATATGGCATAGAAAAAAGAAGGAAGTAGCAGCTATTTATAAGAGCCTCGCAGTGTACAATATAGGTACGAGATCATGTTATCTGTTGGAATTTCACTTTAGAACGGTTGGTCTTGTTCTTCAAATAGTTATCCTAGAAGAAGATACACTTGTAAGGCACATACATAAATATAAGTTCAATATGCGGTCTGGTCAAATACATATAGCCTACCTGATACTTTGGATCAGACCAATGTTTAACAAGGGATGTCCAGTCTTCATCTGTAATATATTCCACTGGAGATGTTTGGGCGATTTCATTGTTAGCCTTACCTTCAAAGTGATATTTTCTAAGGTGGTACCGATACTATCGCAGAGCAGACTGAAAAACATGAGTGCATGCTTGTTTAGTTGCATCATCTTTCGGATCCAACTTGAACCTCATCTATTGAAAAAAGAATGTGAGTCTTATTAGGAAGAAGCTAGAAAGTATGGGACAAAGCAAGACTATTACTAATTGCGATGAATAACATTATTTACAGATAAATGGTCAAGGAAGGTGTTAAACTGGGTATTGTCTTTCTCATTCCTGTACTGGATCCATGTTGGGAGGATACGTGCATGACACCTAATGGCAACGGCTGCCTCTGATACTAACTTGGCTGACTCTATAGCATCACGTGGCCTTTTTAAACCTGCCTCAAAATGGATTTCCATTCTTCCTCCTTTAGATTTTGTTAATCTGTCAAGCATTATCCCAGATGCCTGTTTCCGCTTGCTCCGTGGTGCTAGTTCAACAACGAATATGGAAAGTGTTATTGTACATCATACTGTGAGAGTACATATAAAGGAGCATGCAACTGCAACTTGACTCGGTCAGGTACCATCTTGGTGTTGATGCTCATGAGGTTCATCTGATCTTACCCAGTCCTGTTGTGTCAGTAGTGCTTTATAAGTAGTGTTAGGTGTGAAGGCAGCTTGGGAACTGGCCAGTTCTGGAGCAAACGAACGAGTAACTCATTGAGATGCTGGTACAGTTGAAGCAGATGCTGCAGCTGGTGGAGCAGGTGATACTGTGTTTGTAGATTTAGCCGGTGGACTTGGACCTTCTACTGCACTATAAGTACCAGCAGAATCTCGAGGGCAGATCCTTTTCCGTTTCAGCCGATGAGTAACACCATTCCCTACTATATTCTTTTCCTTGCTATTTTTTGACTTTGCCATGTCAAGCCGTACCCACAACACAAAAGAATAAAATCGCTCTTCAGAACTCATTGATGCATGATACAGACAATCAATACTTTGATGTAAGAGAACCGTATGAGGATGCAATATGTAAGAAAAACAGGACGACATGACATATTCACAGCTACGATGTGTAAACTAAGCAGAAGGATTTTCAAGAAAATAGAAGTAATGCAAGCTAGACACCATATCAAAGATGCAACCAATATTACTCTGCCAAGTTAAAAGTGTCTTGTCATAAGTGGCAATTCGAAAAATTAGAAGTAGTACAACGTAGAAATCAATGCAAGATGCAACCACTATCGAACCACTATGTTAAAAGTGTCCAATCATGAGTGAGTGATGCGGGATACACAACAACAGTACTTTGATGTAAAAACATGGTATGATAGATAGATGAAGTGTATTCTAGACACAGAAAGCCATGTCATATGCACATGTATAATGTATAAACTCAGCAGGTGCAATTTAATAAAAATAGAAGAAATACAGGCTAGACAACATATACAAAAATAAATTATCACACTATCAACTTAGAGCAAGCACACGTGATGGTGGAGTACGGGAGATGAACTCATCATGTAGACTTGGGACTTCAACTTCATTAGCAGTAGCAGTGGCAAATCTAGAGAGTCTTTGTTTGCGTTGATGCGGAGGACCACCAACATCCCCTAACTTACTCTATTCCTTCCTATTTTCTAATATTGCCTTATGAAGTCAAAACCACAAGAAGATGAATAAAATTAGCTCTGCATAACTGGTGGATGCATGATACAGACGAACACTACTTTGATGTAAGGCAAGCGCAGGATAGGAGGATGGAATATATACAAAAAAAGACAACATTGCATATTCACACGTACGATAGGAGGATGGAATATGTATTAAAAAACAGTAAGCAGAAGGCATTTCAACAAAATTAGAAGAAATGAAAGCTAGGCACCATATGAACATGCAACCAATATCGCTCTATCAGGTAAAAAGTGTCTCGTCATAAGTGCCATTTCAAGAAATTAGAAGCAGTACAAGCTATAAGACAATGCAAGATGCAACCTACATCACAGTCCCAAGTTAAATGTGTCTTATGGGTAAGTGATTGTTGTAGGTATAAGTTGTAAGCTACATAGATTCAATTCAACATAATCAGAAGCAATACAAACTAGACATCATATGGAACACGCAACCACATATAACAGCTCCAAGTTAGAGCAAGCACCGGTGCTGGTGGCTTAGGGGAGATGTGCTCATCATGTACACGTATGTTCTAGAAACAGGAACACATGTCATATTCATGGGCATTATGTGTAAAGTAAGCAGATGCAATTCAACAAAGTTAGAAGCAATACATGCTAGACATCCTATGCAACATGCAACCACATATAATAGTGCCAAGTTAGAGCAAGCACCTATGATGGTGGAGTAGGGGAGATGTGTTCATCATCTACATAGCTACGTTGACTGTCCAGCCTTGTGTTGTCTTGCGAATCTTGTTGGGCGGATGGCGGAGTAGAATCTGTAGACACCCCATGTTTGAGTTGCTCCGAAGGACCACCATCATCCACTGCCGGACTAATTTCCTTTAGTTGTAATGATTTTGCATTGTGAAGTCAAACCGATAAGAAAAAGGAATAAAATTCGCTCTTCAGAACTCATTCATGCATGATACTGACGAACACTACTCGGATGAAAGGCAAACACATGATGAGGGGATGGAATATGTACGAAAAATAGGATGGCGTGACATATTCACACCTATGATGTGGTAACTATGCAGAAGGCATTTCAACAAATTAGAAGCACTGCAAGCTAGACACCAAGATGCAACTAATATCACTCTGCCAAGTTCAAACTGTATGGCGTTTCAACAAATTAGAAGCAGTACATGCTAGAAATCATATGCAAGACACAACCAATATCACATTGGCGACTTAAAGGTGCCTTATCATAAGTGACTGATGCGGGACATGGAAGAACAGTAGTCTGATGTAAGAACATAGTGTGATTAGATATAGTATGTTCTAGAAATAGGAACACATGTCATATTCATAGGCATTATGTGTAAAGTTAGCATATGCAATTCGACAAAGCTAGAAGCAATACAAGCTAGACATCATATGCAACATGCAACCACATATAACAGTGCCAAGTTAGAGCAAGCACCTGTGATGGTGGAGTAGGGGAGATGTGCTCATCATCTACACAGCTACATTGACTGTCTAGCCTTGTGTTGTCTTGCGAATCTTATTGGGAGGATAGCGGAGTAGAATCTCTAGAGAACCTCCATTTCAATTGCTCGGAAGGACCACCATCATCCAATGCCTTACCAATTTCCTTCCGCTTTATTGATTTTGCATTGTGAGGTCAAACCAAAAAGAAAAAGGAATATAATTTGCTCTTCAGCACTCATTCATGCATGATACTAACGAACACTACTCTGATGAAAGGAAAAGTCATGATACAAGGATGGAATATGTACGAAAAACTAGACGGCTTGACATATTCACACCTATGATGTGGTAACTAAGCAGAAGGCACTTCAACAAATTAGAAGCACTAGAAGCTAGACACCATATGGAAGGTGCAATCAATATCACTCTGCCAAGTTAAAACTGTCTCGTCATAGGTGGCGTTCATCAAACTAGAAGAACTACATGCTAGAAATCATATTCAAGAGGCAAACCAATATCACACTGCCAACTTAAAGGTGTCCCATCATAAGTGACTGATGCAGGATACACAAGAAGAGTAGTTTCATGTAAGAACATGGTGTGATAGACAGATATAGTATGTACCAAAAACAGGAAAACATGTCATATTCACATGTATCATGTGTAAGCTAAGCAGATGCAGTTTACACTAATTAGGAGCAATACAAGCTAGACACCATATGCAACATGCGACCATATATCACACTGCCAAGTTAGAGCAAGCACCTTGGATGGCAGAGTAGGGCAGCGAAGACTTGGACCTTGTAATGCACTAGCACTACAAGGAGAATCCGTATAGATGCTCCATTTACGTTGCTGCAGAGGACCACCATCATCGCCTTCCTTACTCTTTTCCTTCCTCTTTCTTGATTTTGCCTTGTCAAGTCAAACCCACAAGAAAAAGGAATAAAATTTGCTCTTTAGAACTCATTGATGCATGATACCGACGAACAATACTTTCATGTAAGGCAACCGCATGATAGGAGGATGGAATATGTATGAAAAACAGGACGGTGTGACATATTGACATGTATGATGTATAAAGTGTAAACTAAGCACAAGGTGTTTGAACTTGTTAGAAGCAATGCAATCTAGAAACCATATGAAAGATGAAACCAATATCACTCTACCAAATTAAAAGGGTGGCCTAACAATTGTATTTAACCAAATTAGAAGCAATACATGCCAACAGGCTAGAAATAATATGCAATATGCAACGAATAAAGGTGTCTCATCGTAAGTGATTGATGCAGGATACAGAAGAGAGGTAGTTTCATGCAAGAACATGGTTAACACATAGATGTAGTGTGTACCAAAAATAGGAAGGCATGTCATATTCACAGGTATAATGTGTAAACTAAGCAGATGCAATTTACCCTAATTAGAAGCATTACAAGCTAGACACCATATGCAATATGCAACCACATATCACACTGCAAAGTTAGAGCAAGCACCTGTGATGGTGGTGTAGGGGAAGTGCGATCTTCAAGTACAGAGCTACGTTCAATATCTTCATTTCGGCTTGTTGTTTCTTGAGAATCATGTGGAGAGGATGAAACTGCACTCTTTATAAGAGTAGCGCGTCTCATACTAACCCACGGGTGTTACTGTCTCATCATAAGCGATAGATGCAGGATACACGAGAACAGTAGTTTGATGTAAGAACATGGTGTGATAGGCAGATGTAGTGTGTACCAAAAACAGGAAGGCGTGTCATATTCACATGTATAATGTGTAAGCTAAGGAGATGCAATTTAACAAATTAGGAGCAATACAAGCTAGGCACCATATGCAACATGCAACCAGATATCACACTGCCATGTTAGAGCAAGCACCTGGGGTTGTGGAGTAGGGAGATGAGATTTTGTACTTGCACTAAAGTAGGAGTAGCAGGAGAATCTGCAGAGATCATCGGTTTCGGTTGCTCCAGAGGACCACAATCATTCCGTGCCTTTGTCCTTTCAGATTTGGCCTTGTCAAGTAAACACACAAGAAAAATGAATGAAATTCGCACTTCCAAATTCGCTGATGCATGATACTGATGAACACAATGGCAACCACATTTTAGGAGGATGGAATATGTATGAAAAACGCTAAGCAGAAGGCATTTCAACAAATTGGAAGCAATGCAATCTAGACACCATATGAAAGATCCAACCAAAATCACTCTACCAAGTTAGATGTGTCTCATTATAAGTGGCACTTCAACAAATTAGAGGCAATAAATGTTTGAAATGATATGCAAGATGCAACCAATATTACACTGTCAACTTGAAGGTGTATCGTCAGAAGTGATTTATGAGGGATACACAAGAAAAGTAGTTTGATGTAAGAACATGGTTAATAGAAAGACGTGGTATGTACCAAAAACAGGAAGGCATGTCATATTCACAAGTATAATGTGTTAACTAAGCAGATGCAATTTACCCTAATTAGAAGCAGTACAATGTAGACAACATATGCAACATGCAACCACATATCACACTGCCAAGTAAGAGCTAGCACCTGCGATGGTGGTGTGGGGGAATTGCGTTCATCAACTAGAGAGCTATGTTGACTATCTTCATTTAGCCTTGTTGTTTCTTGAGAATCATGTGGGGAGGATGACACTGCACTCTTTAAACGAGTAGCACGTCTCACGGTAACCCACTAGGGTGACTGTCTCATCATAAGTGATTGATGAGGGATACAAAATAGCATTAGTTTGATGTACGGACATGGTTAATAGACATATGTAGTATGTATCAAAAACAGGAAGGCATGTCATTATCAAAGGTATAATGTGTAAAGTAAGTAGATGCAATTTAACCAAATTGGAAGCAATACAAGCTAGACACCATATGCAACATGCAACCACATTTGACAGTGCAAATTTAAAGCAAGCACCTGGGATGGTTGTGTGTGGCAATTGAGATCATCAACTGCAGAGCTACGTTTACTATCTCCATCTGCTGACACTACAGCCTTTAGAGCGCTGAAACACTTAGTGCTTATCTTCGAATTACACTGGAGCGACTTCTGTCTTTTCTTTTTTGCATTCATCAACACTGCGTCAGAGTCTGAAATACCCATGCATAAAAAAACAATAGTGTGAGTATGGGTGAAGTGTGTGCACAATTAGTACAGTGTAAAGGTAGCAGATAGCAGGTCGGTGAGAAATAAATGACGCGAGACATATGATAGCTCTACAACATGCATGGAACACGCAATTACTACAGGATTCTTTGAAAATAACAGTCGACTGAAAACAAATAGGTAAGTCCATTTTTTCTGCACGTCCGATGTACAAAGAACAGGCAGATCGCCTTCATCTACCTCCAGCCAGTCAGTGTTACGATCTTCCTCGAAACGCCAGTGACCACAGGCCCAGTCCCCTGCCTCCACCCTCCCCTCGACCTCACCGCACCGCCGTGCTTGGCACCACCCCCGGACATCCCTTCAAGTCCCGCCGACCTCCAGATTGGACACAAGAAGCTCCTACGCCCCACACCCCTATGATAGACACCGATGCACTGCTTCCCCGGGGAACAAGCGGACTAGGTGCTCCACGCGCCTAAGCGGGTGCTGCTTCTTTTAATTGTGGTTCGACTGACCCTAGGTTGAAATCCAGGCGGGCTACTGACCTATAGCAAAGGTGAAATAGTAAATGTGAGGAAACCTTGTGCATTTAGTATCACAAATAAGATGCAGTAAGAAGCGCTCAACTAGTTTCTTTCGTGGGATGAATAAGGAAAGAGGAGTACCTCTTTCTGCTGGCAGTGCTGTGTCCTCCTTCTGTTTTTCCAACGATCTTCTTGTGGTTTACTCGAAATGAGAAGTTGTGGAGGATGGTGGAGCCTTGGACAAACCCATGGCCAAGTTGTTGAGTGTTGTGCGGTGGCCGTCTGTTGGCAGCGGGGAACCAGATCCGAGGCGGTGAACGACGGCATAGTGGGAACAGCTCCAGTTCGGTGGACGACTGCGACAGTGGAGCGGCAATGGTGAGGCACAGGACGACGTGGTCGAAGTGGTTTTGGTACGGCGCACGTCGGTGTCGGCGTCGTGGAGGCAGCTCTGCCTTGGCTTCAACTGCTAAGTCCTTGAGGGTGTTGCGGTTGCGGTTGCGTTGGATGACAATGTTTCAGTTTGGGACGCGTTTGTTTGAAATTTGGGAAAGTTACAAACTTTGCCCCATCTAAAATTTTGGACATATTGCGGGTTGGGGGTAGGACAGTAATCTCAGGTGTCCCAAATGGTGGGAGGGATAGATTTCGGCCGAGTGTATGGGTGTTTAGGCACCCATGTCGTATGAATGCTTCTCGGAGGCGGTTGAGACTGGCATCTTGGTGAACTTATAAACCTACACCGTTTTAGACCTTTGGACATTGGGCCGATAGGCTACACGGGCCAGAGCCAGGACAGTAATTTCCTACCAGCAAACATTAGTCTCGCTTGGTTCCGGGTGACCAGAGGCTTATTTGGCGCTTTGCTCAATATTTGGGAGCAGAAGCATTAACGTTTTTGGTTCTCTTGAATTGAACTTTCAAGATTTGTCAAACCTCACAAATCTTTACTCTTGAAAATCCTAAAGCTACGATTATTTTGGAATGGAGGGGTACATTTAAATATACATTGTACATGAGTATATATTAAAAAATATGCAACTTACCTCAGTTCATGCATTGTTCCAGATATAATCTCCTTGGTTGCAAAAAAATAGTTAGACATGCGTACGAATATATAGCATGTTCAAACACACAACAAAGATTGATGCCCCCTTTTAGATCTTATTTACAAATGCCATTATCTCGGGTTCAAATAGATGAATTCACTTCCTATGAATTCGAATCTTCGAAACCCCCTTTATGTTTAATTCAACATGTATTCTATTTCATAGCTAGCAATTTGGAATGTATCCATGTAAGTGACAAATGTATAAAGTTCTTCACACTAACAACATGGAGTGCACTAATTAATGTTCATATATGAATTGCAAAAGCAATGCATTGCATGTATTTCAAACCGCTCTCACTCTATGGATCTATAATATGAAATAAACACATGCACATGCTATAATTCAATAGAGTATGGGTGTCTGATGAACCAATTTTTGTTCATACGCAATTTGCAAAATTATGATCTTTGCCAAAAATAATAATGCCATTTATATTTTAATTTAATGCATAGAACCGCCTTTTAAACGTAGATGCACTATGCCTCTGCCCGTTCTCACAAACATGCTATATATCTCTCTATCTAATGCATAAGTGCACACACTTTATATGCATTAGCATTTCTCTTTCACACATGCTCATAATCTCTCCCAGGGTGTCGGGGTGTCTCACGCACATGCTCTCTCTCTCTCTCTCTCTCTCTCTCTCTATTTCTGACTACTATGTACCACTGTTTTCACTAATCTCAGTTGGAAGACACTACTACTCTCACATGCATATATACACACACACAGTCTCTACTAGCCCTCTATACACACATATATGTGCCTACGTGTCTCCAACACACACATTATCTTTACGCCTCTCTCGCACACATTGCCCCCGACCCCCCCCCCCAAACACACCTCTCCCTTAGTAGTGGGCAAATATGATTCCATCAGATCATTCAAAAGGATATCCCTGACTATTAGGCTGGATGGTAATACGAGGCAAAGTTTAACCCTAGTTCGGACCCTTACAGTTGAGGAAAAAGCCTACTCTTGGTACTGTATATTAGTGATAGGCATGTGTACAAAGTACACGTGAATACCAGGCATTGTGTGTGTGTGTGTACTATCGACGAACTAGTCCCCAAGCTTCTATAACATACTTGGGGCCTAGGGTTACAAATCATATATAGTCGGCTTATCACCAGTGGGGATAGAGTCCTCCATGACTTTGGTTGCTTCGTGTTGTACGCCGAGTCCTCCACATGGGTCTTCATATAATGCGCCTCGGTCCAACCTATGTGGCGCAGGATGGAACCAACCCATGAGTCCTCATGTTGACCCACCACAAGTAGAAATGATGTTCCCACCACACCACACACGCAATCGGCCACTAAGAAAATAAGCATATACAGTAGTACAATGTTATACATGAAAGTTAATTGCATGGTGCATCCAAAAATATTTGTTCTGCATTGTGAATGTTTATATTTTCTACTAAAATATTAGTCATGGGAAAGAAAAACGAAGGGCATCTCTCGTTGTCTCCACCGGACACCCCCTATTTCTACACCACTTTCACGTGCGCACACAAACTATCTCTCGGCCCTCTAAAAGTATGCATGCTCACGACACATTCACGCGTGACGATCACTGTATTTCAAGCTAAAGCACTATACGGTCACTGGACTTCAGAATATGCTCATTATGGTCACCGTATACATTCTCGTGGTGATCATACGGTATCTAAATCACGATACATCTCCATATTTTATTGATGACATTGATAGACTTTGTATTTGATGTGTGCTCTGTATTTTGTTGATGACACTTACAGTCATTGTATTTGAAGCGAGAGCACGATATTGTCACTGGACTTCAGAATAAGGTCATCACGGTCACCACATACATTTTGTTGTGCGAAGCAACATGTGGTTGGATGGTTAGGAGGACAATGGTTTCTCGAGCCCACCAGGGTTAAAGTCCCGGTGCTCGCATTTATCCCGGGTTAATTTCAGTATTTTCCGGCGATGTGCGTTCAGTGGGAGGAGACGTTCCACTCGACTATGAGGCACCTATGATGACTTCATGAAATCTCAAGATCATATGTTGGCTCACTCTCTCGAAGGTGCTCATAGTGGTAGGGTCTACGTGTGTGCGCTTATAGAGATGAGTGCTTGCGCGTATATATGAGCCCTTGCATCTGTACTGTGTTAAAAAAAATACATGTCATGATTATACGGTCACTGGCTCACCCGTACAACTCCGTATTTTGTTGATGACACAATCAATTGACCAGTCAAACGTTCCACGTGGCGCAACTAGTGGTGCCCCATCAGGGCACATAACCATGGGGCCCACCTGTCAGCGCGTATATGAAAGAAAGAAATGGTAGTTTGAGTATGTATTGTGTTAATAAAGTACATTTTAGGGTGATCATACGGTCATTGACTCACCATACAGCTCGGTACTTTGTTGATGACACGATCAATTGACCAGTCAAACGGTCCACATTCAGTAGCGCATATTACCATAGGGCCCACCCATCAACGCATATATGAAGGACAGAAATGGTAATAAATTAGTGGTCGGTGGGGATTCGAAGTCGTGAGACCTCTGGTTGGCAGTCGCTGGCGGTGGGGGGCACGGTGATTGGGCGGTGGCGTGGGAATCGCCGGAGAAAAAGCTCGGCGCGAGGGGGGGGGCTAGAGGGATGGCCGGGGCAGCGGCGGACTGGCGGTGGGGAGTGGTTTCGGGGCGGGCGTGGCGGCGTGGGCCGGCCGCGGGCGGCGGGGGCTGGCGGTTCGGCCGGTGGTCGCTGGCGGCTCAGGTTGCTGGAGGTTGAAGATAAACCGCAGGACCTTGATTTCGTATCCAACGGCTAGAAAATCTACTGACCAGAGATGAAAAAGTCAGTCGACTGACATGTAGCCTCACCCCGCACGTACACATGCATGCATGCAACACTCACATGAACACACGCATGCATGCATGTGTGCAACACTGACACGTACATATAACAAACACACGCATGCATGCAGGCATGCAACACTGACACGTACACATGCACTCACAAACACACGCACGTACGCACACATGCATGCAACACTAAAACATACCCAGGCACGCATGCAACACTTGCACACTTGCATGCACACAACACACAACACAAGGCACACACTCAACCTATACGTGCATGCACCCTTTGTTAAGGACATGGATTGTTACGGGTATTAATCAGTCTTATTTGTGATAAGCAGAACATTGATGTTTGCAACGGTCTTTATGAGTCACAACATATGGAACGGGCTATCAACGTATATATGAAAATTTTAAAATTCTCTTACATTATATAGTAGACTTATCTACATGAAATAGATGACGTCACACTCAATGAACAATCTCATCGATTTATGAAATGCCCGCTTCTGACCGCCCTGGCCCACCAAAAGTTCCTCCGCCCTGTGCTGCCTGCGTTGGATCACTGACATGTAGGATGTGTGCCCAAAGACCCCACACGACAGTGGAAGAACGGCGCGGTGTCGTATGTCAGAGTCGAGGGCGCCACTTGCTGCATGCCTGGCTGAACACGCCTCCTTGCTGTATTCAAACGCCTCCATGAAACCCGCCCGTGTGGAAGCCGAGATACCCACTCTGGACACACATTCATTCATGACCGGGCCGGCATTAAACGCAATGCCGGCTGAGCTCCTCTCATCCGCTGTCTATTTAATGTCCTATTTAAACAAGGCCAAACGCCAGCCAAGAATCGCAGACCTCCGCCGCTCCCCTATCTCCTCCTTCACCATTTTGTCCACTCTTACAATGTCATACGAAGAGTAGTTATCCATCATCCAAGCCGGCTGGGTGGCCCGCCGAGCCCGCCAGGTACGGGCTATGCAGCTCACTGATCCACCTCCCTTCCCTTACCCGACGGAGCTAGTTGCTGCCTCAAGCCGGCGCGCGGTTCAGCAACTCGCCGCTCCAGGCCCGCTCACCGAGGAGCGGCACACGGGCGTCGTCGCTGCCGTCCACGCCGCCGCCTCGTACCGCGCTTCCCGTTTCTGTGGCCGAGACTCCCATGCCAGTGGTCGCGCCATGCAAGCAGCGATAGAAGCCGGGTGCGCGGAGAGCAATGAGTCGGTGGCCAGCGCCTTCGCGTCCGCCGCCATCATCGAGGAGAAGTAGAACACGGGAGGCTGCCGCCGCTTGGGTCCCATGAAGGCCACCGCGGAGGCGACAGCGGTGTACACAGAAGGTGTCTTGCCGGATCCTTTTGTTGCGAGGACCTTCATCGACCCCACATGGGCTCCACGGAAGCGGAGAAGCCCCCTTCCACCATCATCTTCGGCATCAGCAAATAATATCAGTTGGGCAGTGGGAAGCGAGCCGTCCTTTGCAATGAAGCATATACCTCGGGGGCTCTTGGCAGTCCGATGATCGTGCTGCCGGACATGAGGAACACAAATGGATCGGCGGGTGACCATTTAGGCCAGGTATTATATACCTGTGCTGTCCAGAACTAGCACCGCATAGTTCATTTGAATGTAATGAAATTCATCACGTTTGTATGAAAATACGGTATTTTATACGATTTCCATCGTTGTTTATATGAAATATCGCCGTGTTTGCATGAATTTTGTCCGGTTGGTTGAGTTGCTGTCATAATGTGTGCGGCTACGGTTGGATGGCGTAATTTGCAAGTCGTCGGTCGGTCTGCGGCCAGCTTGGGCGGCGTGGTGGGACAAAAAAAGCACAGCTCATGCGAGCTCCTCTCCAACATGTGCGCTGGAGGATGCATGAGCACCCGATTCATTCCTCGTTCATCGGTGGCAAAGGCACCGGTGGACAAAAGGGTCGCCAATATTTTGGCTACCCCGGGCAAGATCCAAACAGCCCCTCCCAGTAGATTCAAATCCCTCGTTCGCCGTGAAATTTTTCCATGTGTTGTTTTCATGGACTAGCAAGATGCCGGTGCATTGCATGGAACATGAAGATGCATTTTTTTTACAAAACACCTGTTGTGATTGACCCATGCAGGAGTAATACCATGTGGAAAAACTAATGATACCTCGAGAATTTTATCGGAAAAATTGGATCTCAAGAATTTTATTGGACTCCATTTTTGTATACAAGTCCACAAACCCATATTATAGGTACCAAGGCAAAAATTAATGTCTTCTATGTCAATGTTGCAAGCCACCTTGTTTCCTTGTTCCGTGTAAATTAATGTGTATTCTTCTCTTTCATGCACATCAAGCCAATGCTCACACTCCCACATGCATGCAAGGGATAATTAATGTGCTCCTTTGCTAGTACTACAAGGCAAACACCATTAATATTGCATTGATTAGTGTTGGTGGCCTTGTATATTTGCAAATTGTAATTTTGATAGTGCCCTTGTATATAAAAATGGATGGAGAAAGATGAGAGATAAGGTGAGGAGGAGTGGGGCGTGGTGGTGACTGGTGGTCGGACTAGGCGAAGGCATGGGGATGGACGGTGCATCATGTCTAGGTTTGTATCTCTCTCACACGCACCCACATAGGTGTGGGACGTGCAAGAAGAGAAGAGGTGCACACACGACGCACGTACTCCCGTTCTTTCCCAACCACACCCGCGCGGGTACACGGTGGAGCTCGTTTCTGTACGAAAAGGCAGCCCATGTGGTAATTTCACACATGTACTAGTTGTCCACTTGATGGAGGGAGGATCGTCTACCACAAGTGAACAAACAAATTGCGACTTGACGCGTTATGTTAAAAAAGAGGCAAACCATGTGGGGCCTACCTTAGAGGCAAGGCTCTATACACTGGAGTACTTTTGATGTGTCCCGTCAACATGCAGAACAAGGAGAAGCTTGCTTAGTATGCCATCTCCCCCACCCATGGGCGCGGTGGCTCGTAGTATGAGATGAAGCTTGCTTACTACGCTCTCTCGCCCACGTGCGCGGTGGCTCGTAGGACGAGGAGAAAAATTTACTACTCCCTCCGTTTACTCGTCGCCCCTACCTTGGTTAGAGGGATTATCATATTGTTTGGAATATATGTACTTTAGTACTCCCTCCATTTCCTTATACAAGGCCACTATAAAAAAATACATTTTGCATCTATACAAGGCCACAAATAGTAATCGAGACAAAAGTTACTACTCCCTCCTTTCCAGTTTATGGCTCAATTTCAAAATCTCTCCAACCAAGGTAGACGGTGAGTGGTGGAATTAATTTCGTAGTTTGCACAAGTAATTAGCACGCTCGTTTTTCTCAAGAAGTTATGTTTACCAAGGCATTAATTAGAACGAATGCATGCATGACCACTAAATTTCCGTGAACTTCTAAATGCATTGGTGAGTTTTCTCTTGACACTGCTTGCATCGGGTGATTTAACGCACCTCGAAATCGAACATGTGATGGTACTACTACTACTAGTAGAATTGAGACTTATAAAACGGGAAAACGATTTTTATTAGATGAGCCCTATAAACCAGAAAGAAAGTGCTACGTAGACGATGGATGTGTGCACGACTCTGGGACGATGGGCAGTCCAACCGCTGATATGTGGTGGATTGTATGCATGAACAGCTTGATATGTGATGTCGTGCACAAGTCGTCGGCACGGCGTCGTGTGTATAGCAGCGCCGAAACCGGAAAGGAGGGAGTAGTAAGTAGTACTACCTCCATAGTGGGTACGTACTCCATAAAACCAGATTTTCCCAAAACTAAGTCGCTCAACCTTTATTTGCTTGTTTCCCTTCCTACCTCCTTGCCTCGAACAGACTATGCCAAACTCCCCTGCCTACCGCGCAGGAAAGATCCGCCCTTGACTTTTTTTAGTCCGAGTTTGTATCAATGGATCACGCGAAGCAGCAAAAACCAAGCCGTGTCTTGTAGTCCTCCGTCGATGCTCACTTTCATGAATTATGTACTTCCTATCGCCGACATGTGGGACATATAGCAACCGGGTCGACGTGTCAAGCACCAAATACCAGTGAAGAACATCAAGGGGACGCACCCCAGTCGTACCGCCTAGTAGTAGTAATGAGCAATGAGACGTCAAATCACAATGCTGCACCTTCCCAGACGGACGAAGCAACCATTATTTCAAACTTCGGTTCGCCATCATCTCCTTCAAGAAAACCACATAGTATTGCTTTTGCATCAAGAGGGACATGTTGGTGTCAAAACCGGCAGATCTTGGGTAGGGGGTCCCGAACTGTGCGTCTAAGGCTAATGGTAATAGGAGGCGGGGGACACAATGTTTACCCAGGTTCGGGCCCTCTCGATGTAGGTAATACCCTACTTCCTGCTTGATTGATCTTGATGATATGAGTATTACAAGAGTTGATCTACCACGAGATCGTAGAGGCTAAACCCTAGAAGCTAGCCTGTGATTATGATTGTCGTTGTCCTACAGACTAAACCCTCTGGTTTATATAGACACCGGAGGGGGCTAGGGTTACACAGAGTCGGCTACAAAGAAGGAGATCTACATATCCGAATTGCCAAGCTTGCCTTCCACGCAAAGGAGAGTCCCACCCGGACACAGGACGAAGTCTTCAATCTTGTATCTTCATAGTCCAATAGTCCGGCCAAAGTATATAGTCCGACTATCCGAGGACCCCCTAATCCAGTACTCCCTCTGTAGCCCCTGAACCAGGCTTCAATGACGATGAGTCCGGCACACAGATTGTCTTCGGCATTGCAAGGCGGGTTCTTCTCCAAAATCCCCGAGTACCTGTTATAACGAGCAGTGTCCGGCTTCCCATTAATGTTGCACTCCTCAGCTTCTGTGCTTTAATAACGGATATCTCCACGTGTCGAGCGAATGCGATAAGTCGGGGCATTTTTACATTTGCCACCCTAACCATGTAAGTAAATCGTCTATTTTAAAGACACGGGGATCCTCAGATCCAAATCACACCATCCTCCCCCAGCGAGCATCCACCTGAGCGCGCCCGGAAGAAACCATCCCATCATGGTCGGCCGTTGCAGCTCCTCCTCTCACTCCCGTAGCACCAAGCCAGGCGATTGGGAGAAGTGTTCTGTCCCCCACAGCTGATTAGTAGAGTTGCAAACCAAGGGGTTTCTCCCGCCTAAATACATGGTACCCGTCCGAGCCGGACTAGCCACTTATAATGGCGGGGAGCAAGCGGAGAGTTTTCCCAACCCATCCAAGGGGGAGCGGGTATGCCTTGTCCCTTACTTGCTGCGGGGACTTGGATTTCCAGTCCATCTGTTCCTCCGCGGGCTCCTCGAGTTCTATGACCTGCAGCTGCATAACTTTACCCCCGCCTCCATTTTACACATCGCCAGCTACGTCGCCTTTTGCAAGCTGTTTCTGGGCTGCGAAGCTCATTTAGAGCTATGGAAGTGGCTATTCTGCCTCGTACCCCGTACTCAGGAGGGGTCAATATATCAAGTGGGCGGAGCCAAAATGGGGCGCATCGCCAGGACCGGATACCTATCCGGTACTCCGAAGAAGACATCTGAAGAATGGCCTTCCAAGTGGTTTTATATGGAGGACGTCCCCCTTCCAGACCCTATTCGGATGGACCTTCCTGAGTCTGCAAATGCCCCGTTGAAGAAACGCCACTGCTGGCGCCTCCGGAGCCCCCAGGAGGAAGATAACAGAGAGGTCCTTTTCCTGATGGACAGGATAAAAACGCTGGCCAAATCAGGATTGACAATAATTGAGGTTATGTCAATATGTATAATGTGGGGGGTACAGCCACTTCAGTATCGGAGAAAACCCATGTGGCACTTCAATGGAGAAGACGATGCCACCCGCTGCGGTCGTAAAGGTCCGGACTCCGCCGCCGCTCTGGCAAAAATACTGTCTGATTTATACAAAGGAGAAGAAGAGGAGTTCATCCGTATTAAGCCACGGGATGGATTCTCCATGTACAACCCCCCAAGCTGGGTGAGCTGCTACCTTTTATTGCAGTTTTTTTCGCATTCCTTATCACAAATATTTACCTTGCCAATTCATAGCAGGAACTTTGAAAAGCTATGTGGGAGGTCCACAGCCCGTCTCCATAGCCAGAGGACCCCGACCGGGCCCTCGACCCCGGACTTGAAGAAGATCCAGACATATTTGTGGAGCTTATCGACAGGAAATTTTATCAGTTAAGTTGTGATGGTGCCTTGGTGGCCATCATAGCTGATTATCTTGGCCTACTCCCTGCATCATATGTAAGTAAAACTGGAGTCCCAATTTCCAAGAAGGATTCCCTCTTTGCGCCTTACCCACCACACACGTATCGCGTTTTACAGGGAAGGCCATCGGGACGCCGCGCCGAAACCGCGGCGACTCGTCAACAAGGAGCACCGAAGCCGGGTCGGCTTAAAAGGAAGGCAGTCAGGACCGAGACGCCGTCATAGAGGTATGATTAAAAACCTGCTACGTAATTATCGTCCTTAAAATATAACAATGTACACGGTTCCCCGACAGAAAAAGCGCTCGCCGGACTGTATCCAGAGAGCCTGCCGGTCACGCCTCCACCAGCCGGACTCTAAGGCCGGACTCAAGGGCGGAGATTAGCACGGGCACAACGCCGGTCGGTCCTCCTGTAGAGGATGCAGATAGATTATCCGCTACAAACTCCGAAGTGGAGAGCGCCATGAATCACAGGCGCCGACGGGCCACACTACGTGACTCTAATTTCTCTGAAGAGGCGTTCAATGCCTTCAACTCAGGGGACGCGTACATTCGAGCTGCTCAAGATGGCCTCGCCAGAGCCACGGACCAGTATGTAAAGGATATACAGGTAAGAAAATTTGATAAGTATGTATATCAGTAGCTCCTGAGACTTGAAACAGTTGGCACAGTTGATTTAATGATCATTGTATGCATAGGTTCTTACAGAGAATAATACCCAGCTGTCTAAAGAGCTGGAGGAGTGCAAAGCCCAGCTGCGGGCCGCAGTTGCCGGAATGGAGGAGTCCAATAAGGCCCATCTGGTAATACTTGTCTTGATGGGAACGAATGTAATGACGTGTACCAGTTAGTATTCGGCATGAATGCAAATCTATCAATATATTTTGCAGACAATCCCGGAGGTAATCCGGAGAACGTACCGGGGGATGAGCAATATGCTGAACGGCAGCTAAAGGCTGGCGAGCGCGTGCTTACAAAGGTTATACGGGAGAAAAATGATCTCCAGGACACGAAGACTCGGCTGGGCGTTGAATTAAAAGATGTTCGGGCTCAGCTTGCTGACTTCGTGAAGGAGAATAAGAGGCTTTGAAGTGGCATTTTTAGTAAGTGCTCGAACGAACCTTTATAAAGTTCGGCGAAGAAGCGGGCTAACAGAATTAAGTCTGTAGGTATGCTGACAGATCGTCCCAAAGAGGTGATGCAGGGTATTGCTCAGGCCTTGTGGCCATCTGCTTCCCTGCCCGAAGGCATGGGAAAGCTCGTGGAGATGCTCAAGGGAGCACATCGGCGCTTCCGATTATGGAAGATATTGGCCTGCCGACAAGGTGCAAGGGAAGCCTGGGCCATGGTGAAGACGCGATACACCAAGGCTGACCCGAACCACATGGCCGAGGTCAGACCTATAGGGTCAGATAGGAAAGAGATCCCCGTTAGTCTGGTATATGACCAGGTAGCTTTAGCCGCAAAGTATTCCCAATAGGATTGTAGGCTAGACCGCCTGTTGGATGGTATAGAAGAAGAATTTAGTCAGTCTAAGTGACTGTGTACTTCAAATGACATATTTTATCTCTAGCCGGATTGTAAATCATTTGTCATGGCGGACCTTTTCGCTTCAACCTCCGGACCCGATAGTCCGGAGTGTATTCAAATACCCGCTCAGTTATGTAAAAAACGGGGTATGCATGGAAACCAGGCGTAGGGGTCATAAGTGCTTGAACAGACAAGTACCCAACTAGCTATGTTATATTACATGGATAGTAAGAAACATCTTCCAGGGAGAATAGTTCCGTTAAGGGTTCCTTTCCCTGGGTACGCATGCATTAATGTGCATGTCCGAACTGCGAAAAGTGACGCAGGATATAAACATCTGGGGGCATTTATTGAAATAAGTAAGAAACATCTTTTGTTCGTCGATCAAATATTCCCTTAAGAACGCTAGCTTTCGGCTACACCCAGTCTGAGGTACACATCCGACTGACCCGGCAATAACAATCGCAGAGGTGCTCTCCTTATGCCCTAGGCAAATTAACGGGAATGTAGGGCATAAACACAAGAGCCAAGCAACCCAGCTTGGCCAAAAATTAAGTCATATCGATGCATATAATGGCGAAAAGGGCACATATGGAGAAGTGACACATATGTGGTGGGAATAAAGCCTAGAAGATAATTATACTAAGCTTTTGTATAAGAAGCCCCCAGGTATATTGAGCACGCATAGTGCGGCAGGAGTGTGCGATTGAAGCACACTTAAAGCTTTTAATGCTATGTATATGAAAAAGGAAAGAAAGAAAGAAGGAGGACATAACTTTTAAAAAAAGGCGGAGGTAGGGGGACAAACACAGAGTTCGGCACTAGGAGTAGAATCTTCGGAGTCTGGCCGCGTTCCATGGGTTCGGCTCGAGTCGGTTATCTGATGCATCACGCAGACGGTACGCTCCTCCGGTGAGAACTTTATAAATGATGAAGGGACCCTCCCACTTGGGCTTGAGCTTGTCCTTTTTCTTCTCCGGTAGGCGTAGAATGAGTTCGCCAATGTTATAAGTTGTGGCCCGCACTTCTCTGCTTTCATACCTGCGAGCCTGCTGCTGATAGAATGCGGAACGGGACTTTGCGACGTCACAGTCCTCCTCCAGGGCGTCTAAACTTTCCTAACGATCTAGCTCGGCTTCTCTCTTCATACATGCACACTCGAGGTGAGTCATGAATGATATCACAGGGTAGTACTGCTTCTGCTCCGTACACCATAAAAATGGTGTGTATCCGGTGGTGCGATTTGGCGTGGTCCGCAGCTCCCATAGTACGGAGTCGAGCTCCTCGACCCAGTGCGTATCTGATTCCTTCAAGGATCGCACTAGTCTGGGTTTGATGCCACTCATAATAATACCATTTGCTCATTCGACTTGACCGTTTATTTGGGGGTGATAGAAAGATGCATAATCGAGCTTAATGCCCATTTTGCCGCACCAAATTTTCACCTTGTCAGCTATGAAGTTGGAGCCGTTATCAGTGATGATGTTGTGGGGGACACCATAACGGTGTATGACTCCGGATATAAAGTCTATCACTGGTCCGTATTCGGCCATTTTATCTGGTTTGGCCTCTATCCATTTGGTGAATTTATCTACCATGACCAACAAGTATTTTTTCTTATGGCTTCCTCCTTTAAGGGGTCCAACCATATTGAGCCCCCAGACCGCAAAGGGCCAAGTTATGGGGATTGTTTGGAGATGGGTAGGTGGCATATGGCTTTGATTTGCAAAAAGCTGGCAACCGACACAATGTTGGACGAGGTCCTGTGCGTCTGCTCGGGCTGTCGGCCAGTAGAAACCTGTACGGAAGGCCTTGCTTACAAGGGCCCGAGCTGTGGCATGGTGGCCTCCGAGTCCAGCATGAATTTTTGCCAAAAGCTGTCGTCCTTCCTCTTTGGAGATGCACCTTTGGAGCACTCCAGTCGCGCTTTTCTTATAAAGCTCTCCCTCATGGACCTTGTAGGCTTTAGAATGTTGCACAATGCAACGTGCCTTATTTTGGTCCTCAAGGAGTTCTTGCCTATTTAGGTAGTCTAAGAAGGGTTCTGTCCATGGGGCGATGACAACCATAGTCATGTGGGCCGAAGGTTTTATTTCGGTGGTGGAGCCTCCGATTATGTGAGAGTGTTCGGGATTTGGGGTTGTGTTCGGATCAGGACTGGTATTGCCAGTCTCCCCTTCCCACACCACGGATGGATTGAAAAGCCTTTGGAAGAAGATATTAGGTGGGACGGGCTCGCGCCTAGCGCTGATGCGGGCGAGGATATCCGCCGCTTGATTGTTTTCTCGGACCACATGGTGGAATTCAAGCCCCTCGAACTGAGCTGACATTCTAAGGACGGCATTGCGGTAGGCCGCCATTTTTGGGTCCTTGGCATCAAAGTCTCCATTTATTTGAGATATTGCGAGGTTCGAATCCCCACACACTTCTAGGCGTTGAATGCCCATGGAGACTGCCATCTGAAGACCATGCAACAGAGCCTCGTATTCGGCTGCATTGTTGGAATATGTGTATAGTATTTGGAGTACATATTGGACTGTATCTCTAGTGGGGGATGTCGGGACAACGCCTTCCCCCAGACCAGCCAACATCTTAGAGCCGTCAAAGTGCATGATCCAATTGGAGTACGCGCCATACTCTTTATGGAGTTCGGCTTCTGTCCATTCGGCGACGAAGTCGGCTAGTACTTGCAACTTAATGGCTCACCGTGGTTTGTATGTTATGTCGAACGGGAGGATCTTGATAGCCCATTTAGCAATCCGGCCCGTGGCATCGCGGTTATTTATTATATCGTTGAATGGTACTTCAAAGGCCATCGTGATTGATCACTCTTGAAAGTAGTGTCGTAGTTTTCGGGATGCCATGAAGACCGTGTATTCTATCTTTTGATAATGTGGGTACCGTGATTTGCATGGAGTGAGGATGGTGGATATGTAGTATACCGGCTTTTGAAGCAGGAACTTATGTCCGTCCATCTCTCATTCGACGACGAGCAATGCGCTTACAACCTGGTGTGTTGCAGCTATATATAACAGCATGGGTTCGCCAATATTTGGCGCGGCCAGGATTGGATTGCTGGCCAGGAGGGCTTTTATTTCTTCCAGTCTGGCCGTAGCCGCATCCGTCCACTTGAAGTGGTCGGTGCGTCGAAGAAGGCGATAGAGAGGTAGTGCCTTTTCTCCTAGTCAGGAGATAAAGCGGCTTAGGGAAGCCACGCATCCAGTTAATTTCTGGATTTGCTTGAGGTCTGTTGGGGTAGCCAACTGTGACAGAGCTCGGATTTTAGCCGGATTTGCTTCAATTCCTCTATTGGAAACGATGAAGCCCAAGAGCTTTCCGGTCGGTACGCCAAAGACGCATTTTGTCCGGATTGAGATTGATGTCATATGTTCGGAGATTGTGAACGTAAGCCCCAAGTCATCTATTAAGGATTCGACGTGTCTGGTTTTGATGACCACATCGTCTACGTATGCCTCCACTGTTTTGCCGATTTGTGTTTCCAGGCATGTCTGAATCATGCGTTGATAGGTTGCACCGACATTTTTGAGCCCGAAAGGCATGGTGTTAAAATAAAAGGGGCCATATGAGGTGATGGATGCTGTTGCGGCTTTATCGGACTCCGCCATCTTGATTTGATGGTATCCGGAGTATGCATTGAGGAAACACAATGAGTCGTGCCTGCGGTAGCGTCGATGATTTGATCAATGTGGGGGAGGGGGAAGGGATCCTTAGGGCAAGCCTTATTGAGGTCCTTGAAGTCGACACATAGGCGCCCGGATTTGTCCTTCTTTGGTACCAACACCAGGTTTACTAGCCAGTCCGGATGTTTTATTTCTCTGATGAATCCGGCCTCGAGTAGCTTGGCTAGCTCTTCTCACATGGCTTGTCGCCTAGGTTCTGAAAAAGCACCGAAGAGTCTTCTTGACCGGCTTGTATCCCTTTAGTATATTTAGGCTATGCTCGGCCAACCTGCGTGGGATACCTGGCATGTCTGAAGGATGCCAGGCGAAGATGTCCCAATTCTCGCGCAAGAACTCTCGCAGTGCAGCGTCTATTGTGGGGTTCAGCTGTGCCCCAATGGATGCTGTTTTTGTAGGGTCCATTGGGTGGACCTGGAATTTGACTATTTCGTTTACTAGTTTAAAAGAGGTGGACTTCGGTCGTTTGTTGAGTATCACGTCGTCCTTGTCCACTATGGAGCACAACGCAGTTAATTCTTCGGCCGCGAGAGCTTCGGATAATGCCTCCAGGGCTAGTGCGGCGGTTTTATTTTAGGCATGGAGTGCTATGTCCGGATCACTAGCTAGAGTGATGATTCCATTGGGCCCAGGCATCTTGAGCTTCATGTACCCGTAATGGGGTATATCTTGGAAGCTCGTGAATGTGTCCCACCCTAAAAGGGCGTGGTATCCACTACTGAGAGGGGCCACTTGGAATGTGATTTCTTCGGACCTATAATTCTCCGACGTGCCAAATACCACATCCAGTGTGATTTTCCCGCACATCGTGCCTCCCGACTGGGGATGATTCCTCTGAAGGTCGTGCTACTTTGCTCAATGCGGCACTTGTCTATCTCCATTTTGTTCAGAGTTTCCTCGTAGATGAGGTTTAATCCGCTGCCACCGTCCATGAGCACTTTAGTAAGCCGGAAGCCGTCCACAATTGGACTAAGGACCAAAGCTGCTGGTGCTCGGACTGTTCGGAATTGAGGTTCGTCACTAGCATTGAAGGTTATGGCCGTGTCGTTTATTGATGCAACATGGTAGACTTCGGCGAGGCTACGGAGTGCTCGCTTGCGCCTATTGTTTGAGGCGAAAGTCTCGAAGACTGTCAGTACTGTATTGTTATTCTCCGGGGGATGGTGCTCCACTGTATTGTTGATGATGAGATCCTCGCCGCTCTTGGCCACCTGCCGGAGTATCCAACATGCTCTAAGGCTGTGTGTTGGTATGATATCCGGTGTGCTGTTAATTTTGCACGGCCCATTGAGCCATCCGTCCAATATGGTTCCCCGCCCTATAGTGGGCTTTGGTTTCTTTGTAATTGGATTGGGTGACTTGCGAGAGTGCACCCTTTTAGTTCAGACGAGGGGTTTAGTGAGAGCTGGAGGATCCCAGAATTTTGTTTGGGTTTTCCAGGCGCTTTCCATCGCATAGTACTTCTGTACTATGGCCGCCAAGTCAGCAAAGTCTACTATGTCACGACGACTTATGGCGTTGAGGATTCCTTTGTCCATGCAATTTTTGCAAAAGAATGATATTGCGTCTTCCTCGTGACAGTCCTTAACGTTGCTCATTACAAGGAGGAATCTAGACCAGAAGTGATGTATTGTCTCTTGGGGCTCTTGCCTGATGTGGGAAAGATTGCTTGTATCTGGGTGGGTGGGTAGATTTAAGTCCAAACCCTAATCCGATCTGAGACCCAGGGGCACAGGAGCTTCCGAGCTTGGTGGCTCGGGCTCAGGGATGTTGCCCAATTTTTCTGGCCTGTTGTCCGATTCTAGGTTCGGAGCTTGGGCCGTGTCCTCCCGTAGACGGGTATCCGGCTCGGAGAGCTCGGGAATCCAGACATAGTTCATCCTCAAAATAGAGGAAGAATCTATGCATTACTCCTCCACTACCGCTATCTGATGGGTGACCGGTAGAGAGTTAATCTCCCTTTGGTCGGGTTTAAGCCCGATCCGATCATAGTCAGTAGCGACTCCTAGAGCGGCGATGCGATCCAAGAGCTCGTTCAGGGAGGAGAGCTCCATTGGATCCATCTGTTCGGTAAGTTCCGAGCTGACGTGGAGGCAGTTTTTGATGACCTGAGAAGTCATCATCGGCGCGACGGCCGATCGAGCGGTCATGATGAAGCCGCCTAGTCGAAGAGTTTGGCCTAAAGCCAGGGCTCCCCCAGAGGTGATGTTGTCCTTGACAACAAGGCGAGCCATCAAGCCTTACCGTGTCGGTGTCAAAACCGGCGGATCTCAGGTATGGGTCCCGAACTGTGCGTCTAAGGCTAATGGTAACAGGAGGTGGGGGACACAATGTTTACCTAGGTTCGGGCCATCTCAATGGAGGTAATACCCTACTTCCTGCTTGATTGATCTTGATGATATGAGTATTACAAGAGTTGATCTATCACGAGATCGTAGAGGCTAAACCCTAGAAGCTAGCCTATGATTATGATTGTCATTGTCCTACGGACTAAACCCTCCGGTTTATATAGACACCGGAGGGGGCTAGGGTTACACAGAGTCGGTTACAAATAAGGAGATCTACATATCCGAATTGCCAAGCTTGCCTTCCACGGAAATGAGAGTCCCACCCGGACATGGGATGAAGTCTTCGATCTTGTATCTTCATAGTCCAACAGTCCGGGCAAAGTATATAGTCCGGCTGTCCGAGGACCCCCTAATCCAGGACTCCCTCAGGACACGCGCATTGCCTTGGTACATCATGACACGTGGGACCGCATGACATGCCATACTCCCCCGCCCATCGCTCGGTAAAATCACCTCATTTTTACTACTTCTTCCGTATCGGTTTACATGGCATGCACGTCGTTCTAGGTTGAGAATTTGACTGGCTATATATGTGATGAACAATATATGTTTAGAAACTACATCCGCTTAAGAATCCAATGATATACTTTTTGTGACATAGTAACTCATATTTAGTTAGTCAAATGGATGACCTAGAACTACGTGCACGCCCTATAAACTGAGACGGAGAGGGTAGTACAGTACATATGTTTTTAGATCAATATAGTCGAGATTCACCAAGGAGCAAAACCAAGTGGTAGGTTGCTCCTGTCGTGTTGGCGTAGCAACTCAAGCAGGTTCAGTACGCACACAAAATGGCGACACACTTAACAGGACCCCTTTGGCCGACATGTGGCTCATCCACCGTCTTGTTCCACGTGTGATGCACCAAATTACAGTTCGGAGCAGCGGTTGGAATTGGAGGCACCCCGGTCATAGCGCCGCAATAGTAGAAAATGAGCGATGAGGGGTCAAATCCCAAAGCCCCACCTTTCTCGCATTAAGCTGGACGGACGAAGCAACCATCATTTCACGCTAGGGAAAAAGAGCATAAATAAAAGAGGAAGCCAATGATGCATGCGGCAGCTACCTAGGCACCCTAGGGTAGGGGTCTCAACTAAAAATCCTTTTTTTGAACGCGCCTCCACTACAAATCCGCTTCTCCCTCGTCCTCTTGTAGAAAATTGATGATGGGTGTGGCGGTAGGGTTTGTAGGAGTACTATGGCGTGCAGGGCCACGTCATAGTAAATGGGAGAGGGATTGAGTTCGAGTCGATGCCTTAATATATGTGGGCCCCTGGTTTTATGGGAATGAGTCAGCATTTTGTATTCGAGGACCAGTGGAGATATACATACAAAAAATTGTGGATGTAGGTTCGACCGAAAGGCAATGATGCATGGGCCCTGCATTTTGATATACCCGCGGCCGCATGAAATTTGCTACTCTACTCAAAACTAGTAAGGTACACATGCATTGAACATATGAGATTTGCAAACCAAATTATGAATAAATACATACTATAACATGTAAAGCTTTGAGTCATATATGCATGATGTAGATGTTCGTTTAGTTCTTATAGTTCATCTCATTCAAAATCAATTAGTTTTATAAAAATGTTAAGATTCATGGGGTTGTGCATTGTAAAGCATAAAGTAAAAAACAAATAATGGCAATTCATTTAGAAAAAAAAAGTTTGGGCAATTATGATACGGAAGATTCTAGAACAAAGGAGAAGTGCTTGTGTTTTGAGGTTTGTGCATTATGCTTAAGTTCAACCATGGAGTCTTCTAAATTGTACATGTGGCAGAATCTGGTGGTATGTTGATGATATCAAGCGGCCAGTAGTGCTCGGATTTGCCATCTCTGCACTGTCGGATTAGCTTCATCCAGCGACCATCTTTCTAAGTTATTCGCACACTATATAGTTCTTGTGCCATAGTTTGATGTCTTGGAAAAAAGCTACTAGTGGGTTGTACTAGCTATTTAGGAATAGAAGATGTATACATGGAAGTTGTAGGGAAAGAGATGACATGGAGTATCTCAATTCCTATGAGTAGGGATTGGAAAAGAGATGTCATTTGGTTCACATCATAGGAACTTTTCTATTGAATCTAGATATGACATGTATCTCAATTCCTATGAGGAGGGATTAGAAAAGAGATGTCATTTGGTTCATATCATAGGAACTTTTCTATTGAATATACGCTAATGTTTATTTTCCTTTGAAATTATGGGAGTATAGGAATCCATTCATATGAACCAAGTGGCTCTAAAGCTATAAAAATGATATCATGTTTATTTCCTTTGAAATGTGGAGTATATGAATCTATTCCTATGAACCAATTGGCTCTAAAGGAAAAAATCCTATAAAAATCATATCATATAGAGTTCCTACGATATTCCTCCACACTAAAGGATGGTTGAAATTGCTGCAGGTGATATGATGGTCTTTCTTTGTAGAATCCTCCCCCATCTTTATAGTTACCTCTCTAAGATGAATGAAATGATATATACTAGGTATTCTATATGTGCATTTTGGTATACAAAAACTCGGTAAAAGTTTCCGAGGTTCGAATTTTCAATAAAGCTATATGCACTACATTTTGGAATGGAGGGAGTATATGGCAGTTGCTAACACCCACGTGGAAGATTTGTGTTTAGGAGGAGTGGTTGTTCTGTTAAATGACATGGAAAAACTGACACTATCGGATGCCGATCTAACGGTTCTTACGACATTCGTCAGGAAAAGGCTTGTTGGTGTACAAAAGTAGGGGGTCTGCTTTTGACCCCTTTACTTGTGCACGGGCAGTCAAAGCCACCCGCCACGGCCACGCATAATAGGGCATGAAAGGGAAGCCAAAGAGAAGCCGAAGGCACAAGACGAACAAGACAACATCAAGAACCAAGGCCACAAAGCACTGACAGGCGAAGCAGGTTGCCCCGGCAAGACCCTTGCCGGGGGCAGCCTCGGCAAGCCCCTTGCCGGGGCAGCTCACCCACACCAAGGGAGCGGGCCACCCTCGAGCCACGGTATCCAATAGCCATGTTGGACCAAGGCTCGGGATGCATCTCCATGGTGGCATGCAGATCTTTGTGAAGACATAGAATACCCAAGATCAGATGAAGATTGGAAAGCAACAATCCTCACTAAGATCCTTACCAAGGAATCCACAAGACCCCCGGCAAGACCCTTGCCGGGGACGCCAGCGCGCCACGGCAGAACCCTTGCTGGGCCACCCGGCAAGACCCTTGTCGGGCCACCCGGCAAGACCCTCGCCAGGGACGACAACAGGGCCACTGACAGGCCGCACCAACCAACTCCCCGCCGCTGTTCACATGCAGCTGCCAGCCCAACCAGATTGGCAGGCACTTGCGTGGCAGTATGCAGCTTCCAGGCCAACTCAGCACGCACCCACGTGGCGGCATGCAGACCTTCGTGGAGGCTCCACCACCGCGCCACCTGAGCTGCTTGCCTACCTACATGGCACCACATGCATCGCTGCCCAGGTCGCGTGTCGGAACAAGGGGGAGCGGCGACGAATGGGACGGGCCTCGGTCCCGTCCCCAATAAAGCGAGTGACACCTAAGCCTCGCATTAAATGCGCTTTGTCCTATAACACCAGTGATAAGCTCTCAACACTGTAGCACTTTCCACCTCCTGTGTGCCACTGTGGCAGCCCCTTTCAGCTATAAAAGGAGGCCCATGGGGCACTAGAGAAGGATTCGGCTCTTTGGAACTTGGCAACACCCAGAGCTAGTTCAAGAGCTCAAGAACACTAAATACATCCACCGAAGCAGGATCATAGGGTTCTACGCATCTTTGCGGCCCGAACCTAGGTAAATCCCCTTTGTGCTGTCTGCTAGTCCTGCTCTTCTCACGATCCCGCGCCCCGCAACTGTAGTAGGGATTCCAGTGATCCCATGGGTGTCGTTTCCCACCGAAATCTTTGGCGCGCCAGGTAGGGGGCGCGCAATTGTGAGAATCTGGTCTGGCGGTTGTCCTAGCAGTTCATCATCGCCACATCCTCTGCGGAGAAGGTGGCCAAGAGAGCAGCGCTTCCTGCAAGTGCAAGGCACACCAAGGCGGCGACGAGAAAGCTAAGTCATGCCAACCTTTAAACTCTTCTCCTTAATATAAGGTTATCATCCTCGGAGATTCTGCCTATGCATGGAAAACCTGTACGTAGAGGGGCCCTCCCATGATTGGCAACACCCTTGTTCTGTTTCGAGTCCACTCAACAGTCCAAGCGGTCGCGTCAAGAGCGGCAGAGTAGCCTTCCGCCGTCAGTAACACTCTCGACTCTGACTCGAGTCAAACTTGACAGGTCAAGCGGCCACGTTGGGGGTGGCAAGGTGGTTTGTTCGACAGCAAGGACACCCGACAGGCTAATGGGGATCCGTCCTCAAGACGCCACCCCGGTTTACGTGCTGGCAAACCTACCCAGTAACTTAGGGCGGACATGCAAAGGAAAATCAAACAGGAAAATAACATGCATAACGTCAAGGGTACTGCAGAGTTATATTACATAAATTGTCGTCGCGGTTCTAACTAAAGATAGCGATTGTCTTGGTCGTGAACTTGCAGCGGCAGTAAGGAACGAGGTGCCTAGTCTCGGGGCTGGCCATCCAACCTCTTGATTTTGTCGATGCGCTTGAGGATGGGCTTGATACGCTCATTGAGCGCCGCGATGTCAGCATCCTCCGGCAAGCTCTTCAGCACAACTTTGAAGTTGAGGTCAGGATGCCAGTGCGCTATCTTGGCGAGCACCCTGGTCATGACAACCCGGCAGAGTATCCGGGATTCCTCGGCCAGGGAGGCCGTTCAATCAGAGTGAAGCCGCTCCAGAGCACCGAGGACCTTCTCGAAGTATAGGGTCAGGCTGGCATTGGGGCTCAGGCTCGTCTCTGGGGCGTACCACATGTTCGGCATCCCCATGATGCCTAGTTGCGTGGCGGTCGATTCCGCAACGGCGGCGAGGCGTTCGAGCCAACATTTCTCGCCCGCCACGTGGTCCTCGAGGTTGGCGGTCTCGTTCATCTGCAGCTGCTTCTCCGTCTCCAACTCCTTGGTCAAGATCCCCTCCCGGGTTTTGGCCTTCGACAGCATCTTCTCGAGATCTCCCAGCTTCAGCTTGAGGTCCCTGATGGAGTTGTTGGCTTCGGAGAGTTCTCTGGCCTTGCTAATGACCGCGCCCTGCGCCTCCACTAGGCCACCGTTGAGCGTGTCCTTCTCCGTGGACAGCTTTAAGGCATGCTCCTCCAGCTCCTTCACCCTGTCGGTGTAGACCTGAGCCTGGGCATTGAGTGCTTCCTGATGCCTCTGCACCAGCTCTTGGGTTTGCTGCACGACGAGCCTGCCCACCTCTTCATCCTTGCCGCGAAGCATGGCGGCAAGCTTCTCCTCGCGCGTGGCAAGGTCCTCTTCCTGGGTCTTCAGGGCGGCCTCGTGCTGGGTCCGGGCGGCTTCAGCTTCAGCGGCAATTTCTTCGCCGTATCCGGGGCCTTCTCGATGTCGGCCAGCTTCAGGGTGAGCTCCACCTCACGGTTGGCCAGCTCTCCCTGGGCGGCCTTCAGCTCGTCCTGGGCCTGGCGGAACCAGTCTTGCGCCTCGGTGACACGCCCTCCAAAGTCCGCCTCCTCCTTCTCCACCACTGCTGTCCTAGACTTGACCTTGTCCAGACGGGTGCGGTGGAGTGCCTGAAGCTACCGGAAGCTGGCACCCATGGCCTGGAGCAGCTCCTCCTCCTAGGAGCCGACACCACTGATGCCTGGCTCATTGACGACCTCGAGCCCGGCGGCGGCGAGCGCCTCCTCGTCGAACACCTCTCCCTCAAAAGGAGCCCTGGTGCTCGACCCGCCGAGGAGGTGGACGAAGAGGTCGTCGCTTATCCTCAGATACCTGCCGAAGCCAGAGGAAGCGGAAGAGGAGGGCAGGTCGTCAAACGCCGCCTCCTTGGTAGTGGCCCTGCCGGCTTCCCCGGCAGGCCCCTTGCCAGGGTCTTCGGTGGGTCCCTTGGCGGCACCCCGGGCGCTCTCCTCGGCAGCGATCTTCTCCGCCTCCGCCGCGGCATCCGCGGCGACGTCCATGATGACGATGTCGATGTTCTCTGAACCTACCGAGGAGGGGTCTGGATGCCAAGAAGGAGACAGGGCAGAGCCAAGGTCGAAAGCCAGTAAAAAAAACAACAACATAAGCAGAAGTGGGGAGTGAGTGGCTTCCCTGTGCCGGGCCGAGAGGCAGAAGTCCCTTCTCCGCCAAGATCTGGCGGCGAGGCGAAGCCACCCGCGCCCGTGTTCTCCTCCTCCTCCGTGTGCACGGCCTCGGCGCTTGGTGCCCTTGCTGGGGACGCCCCTCGGGGTGGCGTGGTCGACAGGGGAGGCACAATAGGAGAATCCATCTACGGCTCCCCTTGGTGTTGCTCCCCTCCTACAGCCACGGCAGGGTCAATACCAAAGCGTCGTGCATTACGCACGTTGATAAAGGATGGGTGATGGACTCACGCTGGGGGCTGGGCTGGGGGCTTCTCTCCGGGCTGCTCAGCACCACTAGTGGCGTACTGGATGTGCCTGCCGGGGGCTGGCCGCTCGCCGAAATCCTGGCCCTCTTCACCCTCTGGGCTAGCGTCTCCGTGTCCCTGCAAGATAAAGATAATTCAGAATGGACGGCACCATTGGAAAAAAAAGAAAGGGCAGGGAGAAAGCAGAGCTTACTCTTCCTCCTCTTCCTCCTCCTCCTCCTCTGCTGTCTTCCTCTTCCTCTCTAGGCTGAGAGGCCCAAAGTCAAACGCAATCCCCATGCTGATTATTGCCGACGAAGGGGGGGGGGCGATGGCGTCTAGGCGTGCTTGGACGATGAAGAAGCAGATGCCTTCTTCTTCGATGCCGCGGCCTTCGCCATCTTCTTCATTGCCACCGCCCTCGTCTGGTGCACAGGTGCACAGGCGCTTCCAGGCCAACTCAGCACGCACCCACATGGCAGCATGCAGACCTTCGTGGAGGCTCCACCACCGCGCCACCTCAGCTGCTTGCCTACCTACATGGCACCACATGCATCGCTGGCCAGGGCGCGTGTCGGAACGAGGGGGAGCGGTGACGGACGGAACGGGCCTCGCTCCCATCCCCGATAAAGCGAGGGACACCCAAGCCTCGCATTAAATGCACTTTGTCCTGTAACACCAGTGATAAGCTCTCATCACTGTAGCACTTTCCACCTCCTGTGTGCCACTGTAGCAGCCCCTTTCACCTATAAAAGGAGGACCTTGGCGCACTAGAGAAGGATTCGCCTCTTTGGAACTTGGCAACACCCAGAGCTAGTTCAAGAGCTCAAGAACACTAAATACATCCACCAAAGCAGGATCGTAGGGTTTTACGCATCTTTGTGGCTCGAACCTGGGTAAATCCCCTTTGTGTTGTCTGCTAGTCCCGCTCTTCTCACAATCCCGCGCCCCGCAACAGTAGTAGGGATTCGAGTGATCCCATAGGTGTCGTTTCCCACCGACAAGGCTTGTGATGAACATTTGTCAGATAATGATTTATGGACACATGCATTGCATTGATACGTTCCCCCTCTCTCTCTCACACACACGCACCCTCATGAGTCACGACTCTCCCGAGTCCTCTCGCACCCACCATCTATTTGCAGACAGACGTCACACACATATGTGCTCTTCACACCCTACCGCCAGAACTTCTAAAAAACAAAAGACGTCGCGCACATTTTATTTTTGCTCACACATAACACACTTATACTATTATTCTTGTGGCGAATGTTCTTTGGGCATAGTATATTTGTCGGATTGCGGGTTCCGGCAGACCCTTGAGGTTCGAACTCTAGGGTGCGCGCGAAGATCTCTCCTCTACCAACTCGCATCTCGTCGCCTCGCAAAGGATCTAGGCTACATGATGAACAACACAAGAGACGCAAGGTTTATACTAGTTCGGGCCACCGTTGTGGTGTAATACCCTACTCTAGTTTGTGGTGTGGTGCATTGCCTCTGGGGCTGATGATGAACAATACAAGGGAAGAACACCCTCACGAGGGGTGTTCTTGTGGTGGTGTTGTCCCTTTGGAGGGGTTAATTCCCGGTGCCTCTATGCTATGGTGGCTAGTCCTATATATAGAGCGAGAGGCCGTGGTCCTCTTCCCAAATATTGAGAGGGAAGGGCGCCAACAATTGGCCATTTTGAAGGGGAACATTGAGTACACTTATCCTGACTAAAGTCAGTCCTCGCCTATCAAAGACTCTGACAATGACGCCGTCCTGGGCTCCGCAATGACCTCTTTCCGGCCGTTCATCTGGTCTTGGTCTTGTTGCACAGAAATGGTTGCGTTTGCCTGATGCCTTGGTCTGTGCTTGCTCCCTTAGCACCAAAGGGGAAACAAGGACACTGCGCAGGCCGACGCCCTCCTGGCGCCCGCCTGGCTTCGATCGTCATGGCTTGCATCACGGGCACCTCACGAGGTACCCCTGCCTTGATCTCTCCGCCTCCTCGTGAGCTAGCCTGACGAGGCTACTCCTGAGGATGCTTTTCTGTCGTCCGCCCCGTGAGGCTTGGTCCCTCGCGAGGGTCTTGAGCTTGAGTCGATGAAGATGGGCTGCACTGGGCCACTGCTTGAGCCACGCCGCAGGCCGCAGGCAGGCAAGTCTGGGGACCCCCGTTCCCAGGACGCCGACAGTAGCCCTCGGGCCCAAGGCGCGCCCGGACTTGGCTTAGCAGAGAAGCAAATGGGCAAGTGCGAAGCACCGCAGGCCCCAACAGGCTGCGGCCTTGGGCGCCGCGTGGCGGTTGATTGGACGTAGGCGTCTGCACTTCCCCATGACGCCTCGGCAACTGTCCGACTTGACAAGTCCCTGCATGCAAAAGCGGGTCATGATTACTTGAGATCGTGGAGGCCGACGGTTGGCCTCCTCCTGGCTATAAGTACGGGCGGGCGAGAGCCCCCGTTGTTCATCTCTCCTTGCTTCGACTCTTCTTCCTCACTCCTCCTCTGTTTTGACGACAATGGCGCCGATTCGCAGGTTTTCTGCAGAAGAGAAGGGGAAGGCCGTGTCGGCGTTCTGGGAATGGGGGTCCCCAGACTTGCCTGCCAGCAGCGTGGCTCAAGGGGCGGCCCAGCACGGCCCATCTTCATTAGCACGAGCTCAAGACCCTCGCGAGGGGCCAAGCCTCACGGGGTGGATGGCAAGGAGCTTCCTCAGGCACGGCTTCGTCAGGCTGGCTCGCGAGGAGGCGGAGAGATCAAGGTGGGGTACCTCACGAGGTGCCCATGACACAAGCCGTGACGACCGAGGGCGCCAGGCGGGCGCCAGCCCGCGCAGTGTCCTCCTTTCCTCTTTGGTGCAAAGGGGGCAAGCGCAGGCGAGAGCATCAAGCAAAGGCATCCGTTTCGGTGCAACAAGACCAAAACCGTCGCAACGGCAGGAAGGAAGTCATTGTGGAGCCCAAGCCGGCGTCACTACCAGAGCCTTTGGCAGGCGAGGACCAACTTTAGTCAGGATAAGTGTACTAGATGTTCCCCTTCAAAATGGCCAATTGTTGGTGCCCTTCCTGCTCAATATTTGGGAAGAGGCCCAGGGCCTTTGCCTATAAATAGGACTAGCCACCCACAAGGTAAAAGAAGGCGGATGAGAACTAGAAGGCACCAGATCATCATCTAGAAACCAGCAGAAAGAGCGACTGAACTCCGCCTAGCAGTTCATCGCACCAGCGAAGAGCAGACCCTCGCGAGGTTGTTCTTCCTTGTATAGTTCATCATCATCCCAAGAGGCAATCCACCACACCACAAACTAGAGTAGGGTATTACACCACAATGGTGGCCCGAACTAGTATAAACCCTGTGTCTCTTGTGTTGTTCCTTTGATTGCTTAGATCCTAGCGAGGCGGTGAGGTGTAGGTAGGTAGAGGGCGAGATCTCCGCGTGCACCCTAGTGTTCGAATCTAGAGGGTCTGCCGGAACCCGAAATCCGACATTTGGCGCGCCTGGTAGGCGTGCGCCGGAATTCGTCTTCCGTCGCAGTGTTCTTCACCGACCACTGCATCCATGTCAGACGCTCGTCGGGCCCGCGCCGAGCACCAAGCCGCTCTCGCTTCCTGCATCGCCCAGACGGCCCCCGTCGGCGGCCGCCCACGCCGTTCCCAGTCGCCTGCCGTCAACGCCGCCACCGGCCCGGTGGGGAACGAGCAACAAGCATCGTCCCAGCATCCGTCAGTGAGGCAAGACGGCCGCACTACTACTCCCTCACTCACCCCAGCTGGTTCTTCGTCCCGCGCACTCCGCGCGACCATGGAGGCTCGAGCTGCGCTCATCGCGGCAAACGAGCTCCTGCGCTACCGCCCAGTCAACGACGTCTACGAAGAGTGGCTCGACCGCGTCGCCGAGCTCGTCCGCGCCGCAGGGGGCCCCCCCGCACCGTCCATCTCGCTGCACCGCGCCCCGCCCTGCGCGGGCAATGAAGCTCTGGGGGCGCCTCATCCGCCTCCCCCTTAAGAAGGCGCCCTGGCCCCAAGGCGTGTGGCCCCTGGGTGGAACCCACTCCGTCCGGCGCCAGCGCGGCAAGAGCAGAGTTGCCAAGAGGTCCCTCGTCCCCAAGAAGCTGCCCGAGTGCTCCCTGCTCCGGCCCGTCGCGACCACGCTCCTGTTCCACCATGCCAAGACCCCGCGCTGCTCCCAGCTGCAGCACATGGTGACCCGCAAGACCAAGCCCTTCGTCACCAAAGGCCTCCCATGGCCACCGCAGGCTGCCGCGCCTTCACCACCGAGCTGCGCAGCGTCGCATGGCCCGACAACTTCAAGCCAGACCTGCCTCCTCACTACGACGGCACGGCCGACCTTGCGGAGTTCCTCCAGCTCTACGAGCTGGGCATCGAAGCCGCCAACGGGGACGAGAAGGTCATGGTGAACTGGTTTCCCATGGCACTCAAGGACGGGGCCCGCACCTAGCTCCTGAACCTGGCTCCTGGCACGATCTCCTCCTGGGACGAGATGCGCACCCGTTTCATCGCCAACTTCCAAGGTACTCGTGACCGGCCACTCGCCGTGAGCGACATGCGCCGCATCAAGAAGCAACCAGGGGAGACCCTGCAGAAGTACATCCAGCGCTTCAAAAACGCACGCCTCAAGATTCCCAAGGTGACCGAGGAGGCCATCATCTCAGCCTTCTCCGACGGTGTGCGTGACGGCAAGATGAAGGAGGAGCTGGCGATGCATGAAGATCTGTGGACTTCCTTGGAACTGTTCAACTTGGCGACCAAGTGCGCCAGGGCTGAGGAAGGGTGCCTTTCCCTCCTCGAGCTGCCAGCCGCAGACCCAGAAGAGAAGAAATCCAAGGCCAAGGACGTGATGCGCAAGGGGGCTGCCGTGCTCATGGCAGAACCAGACACCAAGCAGGGCAGAGGTCAGCCCGAGTCTTTCAAGGGAAGCTGGTACTGTGTGTACCACGACCTCCACACCCACAACACCAACGAATGTCAAGAGCTCCAAGCCGTGCGAGAAGGGAGGATCGGCCGACGCCCTGACCGCAATGATCGAGGCTACGACCAAGGAGGAGGAAGGAACGCAGGACGCTGGGAAGACTGCAGCCCTCGCCAAGGGTGGCGCGACCGACCTCACGAGGATCGCTGGCAGGATCAGCCTCGCGAGGGAGACTCGAGGGATCAGCCTCGCGAGGATCGGCCGCAAGGAAATGCAGGCCTTCCTCCACTGCCGCCGCAGCCAAGGAGAAACGAGGACCATCATCAGGACGAGGGGGCTGGGGGCTTCCAGGAGCCGCGCGTGATCGCCTGCATCCTGGGCGGAGCTCAAGCCCCAGCCTCTCAACGCATCTTCAAGTAGTTCCCCGTGAAGTGAATGCAGTCCTCCCCAAGCTTGAAGCCACGCGCCCCCTCAGGTGGTCGGCGTGCGCCCTCACATTCAGCTCAGTGGATCAGCTCAAGTGCGTGGCCACAGCCGGAGTCCTCCCGATGCTTTGCTCCCTAGTCATCAGCAACGTGCAAGTCACCAGGACCCTCATCGACGGCGGGGCAGGGCTCAACGTCCTGTCCGTAGAGACAATCAACAATCTCCAAGTGCCTTACGATCAGCTTCAGCCAACCAAGCCTTTCTCCGGAGTCACCGACGGCTCCACGGTTTCGATTGGGCAGGTCCGCCTCCCTGTCACCTTCGGGGCACGCAACAATTACCGCACCGAGCTCATCGACTTCGACGTCGCCCACATTCGCCTGCCATACAACGCCATCCTCGGGTACCCAGCTCTCGCCAAGTTCATGGCCGTGACTCATCACGGCTGCAATGTCCTCAAGATGCCAGGAAGCGGTGGAGTCATCACGGTGCCTTGTGAAGAAAGAGACGCAGTGTGCTCCCTGGTGTGAGCTTTTCAGGCCGCATCACTTGAAGACCCAGATCGTGGGAGCGGGAGGCTCCCTTAGACCACTCCCAAGAAGAAGAAGACATCGCCAGGCCTGACCCCTCAGGAGGCAGGCCCCTCAGGGTCTGCGCCTGCTCAGGGGGCACCGCCTTCTGTCGCATAGGAAGGCGCGCCCGGCGCCCTCCTCAAGCAAGGCTCGGGGGCTCCCTCCTGGAGGGTCATCGACCTTGCTAAGGTCACGAGGGAGGCGCTTGGGCACCACTTGGAGGCGTGCTTCAAGGCACGTTTCCCTCAGGAAGGAGCAAGGCAAAGAGGGCCAAGCCCTTAGGAGTTCGTCAGTCAGATCACGTAGGAGTTGCAGGAGTCAAGAGTCATGAGTGGCAGCCGCCGCTTACCCGCCGCAGCTCCCCATCCAGGCGAGGATGGTGGGCTGCGCATCTGCATCGACATCCCCGGGCTCAACCGAGCCGCCTCTCAGGAGCGTTTCTGGCCCTCACTCGCGAGGCGCTGCGAAGGCCCACCCCACAGTTACGTTCGCATGCCCTACGGCTTGCCGAACGCGGCTGCCGCATACCAGTGCCTCATGAGGAGCATCCTGGAGGCTCAGGAGGCCAGGCGTTCCATAGTCCTGGCAGAGATGGAGATGGTCCACGAGGAGCCACCAGCGCCTCCGGAGCCTCCTGAGGCTCCTGGGCCTGGGGGCTCGTGAAGATCGGCTTCCGCAGCCCATGACGTCGGCTACTTCAACACCCCTTCATCCTCAACGCTATCAGGTGACATCTTTCAAGTTTCGTTTCCAGCTGCGAGCGCCCCCAGGGCTGCATTATTCCCAGGCCGCGTGGGTCCATCCCTGCGGCATGTATCCCCCTTTTTACTTTATGTTCCTAGCTTACTTTGTTGGGGCGCCCCTCGGGCTGCATCATCCCCAAGTCGCTCGGGCCAGACCCAGCGATGTCTGCCTTACCTGCATCTATCTAAATGTACTCGATTCTTCGTGATTAACGTGCTTGACCTAGTTGCCCGCTCAACTGACACCAACCGATGGAGCTGCTCCCCAACGGCACGACGCTTGCGCATGGGTCCGTCCCTGCAACGCTGAAAAACCTGAATGGCTGAGCTCTGGCCGTGGCAGCCCCGCATAGCGCCACCTCGTCAGGCCTTCAGTGCCTTGTCACCTCTCCAAGGCAACCAACGGCTGACCGCCGCTTGCCATAGAGGACTCTTGTTCTTCTTGTGGTCGGCCTATAGGATGCCTTCAAGGAGCAGCATCAGGCGAGGCCCTCACAGCGTCTTCTTCACTCTCGTCCGCGTGAACCGCTTGCACGTTAAACGGGGGGTACCTGAGCATCGCGACTCATGGGCTCCAACTGGCTCCCCAGCCCTCACCCTCTGGCCTTGTCCACGACATCGCGACCTGGCATACCAGCGACGGCTGAGACCCGCTCGAGGGCTGGGACCCGAGGACGTAGAGCAGAAAGGGGAGCAAAGGCGAGAGGGAAGAAGCACGCAGGGACCTCGCCAGGCAACCCCTCGCCGGCCTATGCGTGGCCCTAGCGCCGCACCAGGAGGCAGTTCCTGACTCTCGAGATAAGTCACCCTCCGGAAACACTAGCTATCGCAGCACCGTCCCTGCATCTAATGCAATCCTGTGTTAGCAACGTCACACTCCTTTCTCACCGAACGATGGCTCTTGAGCGCTAAAGGGGACCTCCTGAGCATCGCGACTCAGGGGCTCTTACTGGACCCCGGGCCGCTCACTTCCTGGCCTTGACCACGGCATCGCAACCTGGCATACCAGCGACGGCTGAAGCTTGCCTTGGGACCGGGACCTGTTGGCACAGAGCATCGAGCCCTCGCGAGGTTCGAAAGGATAAACTAAGCTAAGGCGGGACGAGCATCTCACACTGCTTCATGATAAGGGTCATATTAACAAAAGGGACCACAGACACCTTACAAGCCCCCACGGGGTGTGTTCTTGGCTCCTCGCAGGGACAAAAGACGCGTATCCTAAGGAGTCCTAACTACAGGAACCGTGGCGGCAGACGCCATCATCAATAGTGGGCCGCGTGAGGCTCGGCGCCAGCCTCATCCAGATCAGAGGCGGCGGCGGCCTAACGAGCCCGTCCTGCTCCGAGATCGGCGCAGGCTCGGGGCCTCGTAGCTATCATCGCTTGTCTCCGGAGTCATGAAGAGCTCGGTAGAGTCGCTGGATCCTCCGGCGCCCCCGCCGCCTGAGGAGCTGCTGGAAGAATGGGCGACGGCAGGCCTGGTCCCAGCCGCTCCAGAGCTTCGGCCGCTGCCTCTGGGACAGCACTCCAGCCGACGCCCATCTTCGTCGAAGACCTTGAAGATCATCATGGAAGCGCCGCCAGACTCCAGGTGGATCATGAGGGCTCCCCTCATCCTGCAGACCCGAGCGATCTCGCCCCAGCCCCGGGTCATGAATACCTTACCTAGAGGGATGACCTCGACATCCGCTTCGGTTGCAGGAGTCTGGCAGTCGGCGTGCTGCAGCCAGAGCTTGAAAGGCCCCCTCGGCGGGATCTCGAAGGCGAAGGAAGGAGGAAGGCGAATCCAAGATCGAGGAGGCATGGCGGCATGGAGCACAAACTCTCAGGAGGAGCCCTCAGCATGAACTCCAGGAGGGACAATGCACACCACCGTGACCCGCCGGCGCCGATGGCGGTGTCGTCCATGACG
Organism: Triticum aestivum; assembly: GCF_018294505.1. NCBI lineage: Eukaryota > Viridiplantae > Streptophyta > Magnoliopsida > Poales > Poaceae > Triticum > Triticum aestivum. The sequence continues at coordinate 606,861,820 of NC_057801.1, read as the reverse complement.
CTCGACATCGACTCCTGCAGGGCCCTCAAGGTGGGCGTACAAGGGCAGCGGGAACCCTGGGGGCGGCCGCTTGCACCATGGCCTCGACACCTCCTACCGGTCACCCTCCTCTCCACGGCGAGAGACGAGCCGTTTCTTCGGTGGAAGCAGGGAAGGACCCTCTCGGGGGGATTTCCCCTTCTCTTCGGCAGAAAACCGTCGGATCGGAGCCATTGTGGCAAGGTGGAGCAAGGACAGAGAAGAAGGAGAAGCAAGAAGAGATGGACTGGAAGGGCACGCGCCATTCCATACTTATAGCCGGTGGAGGCCAATCGCCGGCCTCCACGATCGCAGGTAATCATGACCCGCTTTGCATGCAGGGACTTGTCAATTCGTGCAGTCGCCGAGGCGTCGTGGGGAAGCAGGGCCGCCCACGACCAATCGACCGCCACGCGACGCCCGAGGCCGCAGGCTGTTAGGGCCCGCGGCGCTTCGCCCTTGCCCCTTCGCTTCCCTGCTTAGCCAAGTCCGGGCGCGCCTTGGGCCCGGGGGCTACTGTCGGCATTCTGGGAACGGGGGTCCCCAGACTTGCCTGCCTGCACGTGGCTCAAGGGGCGGCCCAGCACGGCCCATCTACATCAGCATGATCTCAAGACCCTCGCGAGGGGCCAAGCCTCGCGAGGTGGACGACAAGGAGCTTCCTCAGGCACGGCCTCATCAGGATGGCTCGCGAGGAGGCAGAGAGATCAAGGCGAGGTACCTCAAGAGGTGCCCATGACGCAAGCCGTGACGACCGAGGGTGCCAGGCGGGTGCCAGCCCCTGCAGTGTCCTTCTTTCCTCTTTGGTGCAAAGGGGGCAAGCGCAGGTGAGAGCATCAAGCAAAGGCATCCGTTTCGGTGCAACAAGACCAAGACCGTCGCAATGGCAGGAAGGAAGTCATTGTGGAGCCCAAGCTGGCGTCACCACCAGAGCCTTTGGCAGGCGAGGACCAACTTTAGTCAGGATAAGTGTACTAGATGTTCCCCTTCAAAATGGCCAATTGTTGGCGCCCTTTCCGCTCAATATTTGGGAAGAGGCCCAGGGCCTTTGCCTATAAATAGGACTAGCCACCCATAAGGTAAAAGAAGGCGGACGAGAACTAGAAGGCACCAGATCATCATCTAGAAACTAGCAGAAAGAGCGACTGAACTCCGCCTAGCAGTTCATCGCACAAGCCAAGAGCAGACCCTCGCGAGGCTATTCTTCCTTGTATAGTTCATCATCAGCCCAAGAGGCAATCCACCACACCACAAACTAGAGTAGGGTATTACACCACAATGGTGGCCCAAACTAGTATAAACCCTGTGTCTCTTGTGTTGTTCCTTTGATTGCTTAGATCCTAGCGAGGTGGTGAGGTGCAGGTAGGTAGAGGGCGAGATCTCCACGCGCACCCCAGTGTTCGAATCTAGAGGGTCTGCCGGAACCCGAAATCCGACAGGCCCCACGAGAGGGTCCCTACCCACTTCCGCCGAAGAAACGGTCAGTTCCCTGTCGTCAAGATGAAGGTGCTCGGCAGGAGGCGTCGAGGCATTGGTACGAGAGGCCACCAATGGGGTTTATAATGACCTTGTACGCCCGAATCGAGGGCTCGAGAGAAGAGGGCGCCGAGCGGCGCCGCCGGCGTCACCGGCGTCGCCGTTGGATCACGGCGGTGCGCGTCGTCCCTTCTGGAGTCCGTGCCACGAACTCCTCCCGCGAGTTTGTGCTTCACGCCACCATGCCTCCGAGCTCCTGGATCCATCTTCCTGCTTCCTTCGCCTTCAAGATACCGCCGAGCGGGCCTCGGGAGCTTTAGCTACAGCATGCCGACTGCCGCACCCCCGCGACCGAAGCGGAGGTTGAAGTTGTCGCGCCTGGCAAGGTCTTCATGACCCGAGGCTGGGGCGAGATCGCCCGGGTATGCCGAACGGAGGGCACCTTCGTGATCCATCTGGATTACGATGGCGCTTCCCTGATGTTCTTCAAGGTCTTCGATGAGGAAGGACGCCGGCTGGAGTGCTGTCCCAGTGGCAGCGGCCGGAGCTACGGAGAGGCGAGGGCCAGGCCTGCCACCCGCCTTCCCAGCAGCTCCTCAGGCAGCAGCGCCCGAGCTCGAGGGTCCAGCGACTCCCCCGAACTTCTCCTGACTCCGGAGACGAGCGACGACAGCTATGAGCCGCCGAGCTCATGCCGCGCCCGAGGCAGTGCCGGTGTGCCTGGCGGTCGGCGCGACCGACCTGGATGAGGTTGGCGCCGGCCCCTCATGGCCCACTGTTGATGATGGCGTCTGCCACTGTGGTTCCTGTAGTTAGGGCTCCTTAGGATTTGCGTCTTTTGTTCCCTGCGAGGAACCAAGAACATACCCCACGGGGGTTTGTAAAGCGTTTGTAGTCTCTTTTGTTAATGCGATCCTCATCGCGAAGTAGTATGAGATGCTCGTCCTATCTCAGCTTGGTACTTCCTTTCTAACCTCGCGAGGGCCTGGTGCTCTACGCCGACAGGTCCCGGTCCCCAGGTAGGCTTCAGCAGTTGTTGGTATGCCAGGTCGCAATGCCGTGGTCAAGGCCAGGAGGTGAGCGGCCTGAGGTCCGGTAAGAGCCCCCGAGGCGTGATGCTCGAGAGGTCCCCTTTAGCACTCAAGCAGCCGCCGCTCGGCAAGAAAGGAGCGCAACATCGCCAGCACAGGGCCGCATTAGGTACAAAGTTGGTGTTGCGTTAGGTAGTAGTTCCGGGGAGTGACTTATCTCAGGAGCTTGAAGCCATTTCTTGGCGTTGCGCCCGGCCCGTGTGTCAGCAGCTGGGAGGTTGCCTGGTGAGGTCTTCGCGAGCCTCCTCCTTCTCCACCGCACTCCCCTTTGCGCCCTACGTCCTCGGGTCCCGGCCCTCGAGCAGGCTTAGCCGTCGCTGGTATGCCAGGTCACGATGCCGTGGACAAGGCCAGGAGGTGAGGGCTGGAGAGCTAGTAAGAGCCCGTGAGTCTCGATGCTCAGGTGCCCCCCGTTTAACGCACAAGCAGTTCGTGCGGGTGAGAGAGGAAGAGGAGCCACAGAGGCCTCGCCCGACGCTGTCCCTTAGAGAGACCCTATAAACTCATCACGAGAAAAACGAGAGTTGCCATAACAATCGTCAGCCAGCCACCGGTTGCTCTGGGGGAGTGATGAGGGCATTGAGGGCTTCGTGAGGTGGCACTTTGTGGGGCTGCCGCGGCCAGAGCTCTGCCACTCAGGTTTGTCGACGTGTAGGGACGGACCCATGCACAGGCGTCGTGCTAGGGAGAGCAGCTCCAAAGGTCGGTGTCAATCAAGCAGGCGATCAAGTCAAGCAGGTTAAGTATGAAAGGGTAGATTAGCTTAGGCAGGTGCGAGAGCGATACACGCCACTAGGTTAGGCCTGAGCGGCTTGGGGATAATGCAGCCCGAGGGGCGCCCCCAACAAAGTAACCTAAAGGCATGAACAAAAGAGATACACACCACAGGGACGGACCAACGCGGCCTGGGAATGATGCAGCCCTGGGCGTGCTCCCAGCTGAAATAAACTTGAAAGGCGTCACCTGATACCGTTGGAGATGAAGGAATGCTGGAGTAGTTGACGACCCGTGGCGTGGAAGCCGATCCTCACGAGCCCCCAGGGCCCAGAGCCTCGGGAGGCTCCGGGGGCGAAGGCGGCTCTTCAAGGACCATCTCCATCTCTGCTAGGACTGTGCAATGCCTGACCTCCTGAGCCTCCAGGATGCTCCTCAGCAGGCGCTGATGAGCGGCGACCGTGTTCGACAGGCCGAGAGGCATGCGAACGTAGTTGTGGGGTGGACCCTCGCAACGTCCCACGCGCGAAGGCCAGAGGCGCTCCTGAGATGCGGCTCGATTGAGTCCTGGTACGTCGATGCAGACGCGCAGCCCACCATCCTCGCCTGGATGGGGAGCTACGGCGGGTAAGCGGCGGCTGCCGCGCATGATTCTTGACTCCTGCAGCTCCTGAGTGTTTCTTGTGACGAACTCCTGAGGGTTTGGCCCTCCTTGCTTCACGCCATCCTGAGGGAAACGTGCTTTGAAACATGCCTCCAGGTCGTGCCCGAGCGCCTTCCTCGTGACCTTGGCGAAGTCGGTGACCCTCCAGGAGACAGCCCCCGAGCCTTGCCCGAGGAGGGCGCCGGGCGCGCCTTCCTATGCGACAGAGGGAGGCGCCCCTTGCACGGGCGCGGATCCTGGCGCGGCGCCCCTAGATGTGCCTGCCTCCTGATGGTTCGCACCAGGTTATGTTTTCTTCTTCTTAGAGACTGCCTTGGGAAGGCTCCGGTTCCCGTGATCTGGGTCTTCGATTGCCGCGGCCTGGAAGGCACGCTCGAGAGAACACACTGCATCTTTCTCCTCACAGGGGACTGTGATGACTCCATCACTTCCTAGCATCTTGAGGACATTGTAGTCATGATGAGTCACCGCCATAAACTTGGCCAGGGCGGATATCCAAGGATGGCGTTGTAGGGTAGGCGAATGTGGGCGACGTCGAAGTCAACGAGCTCAGTGCGGTAGTTTTTGCGCTGTCCGAAGGTGATAGGGAGGCGGACCTGCCCTATCGGGGTGGTAGAACCGTCAGTGACTCCTGAGAAGGGCTTGGTTGGCTGAAGCTGATCATACGGCACTTGGAGACTGTTGAAGGTTTTGAGAGACAGAGCGTTGAGTCCTGCTCCACCATCAATGAGGGTCCTGGTGACCTGCACGTTGCTGATGACTGGGGAGCAGAGCATTGGGAGGACACCAGCTGTTGCTGCGCACTTGAGTTGATCCGCTGAACTGAACGTGATGGCGCACATGGACCACCGGAGAAGGAGGGAGGCTTCGGTTTTTGGGAGGACGACATTCACCTCGCGAGCAAACTTCTTGAAGATGCGTTGAGAGGCCGGGGCTTGAGCTCCGCCTAGGATGCAAGAATTGCGCGCGGCTCCTGGAAGCCCCCAGCCCCTTCGTCTTGATGCTGGTCTTCATTCCTCCTTGGTGGTGGCTGTAGCGGAGGGAGGCCTGCATTGCCTTGCAGGCGGTCATCGTGAGGCTGATCCCTCCAGCCTCCCTCGCGAGGCTGGTTCTGCTAGCTATCCTAGCGAGGTCGGTCACGCCACCCTTGGCGAGGGCCACGGTCTTCCCATCGTCCTCCACCTCTTCCTCCTCCTCGGCCATAGCCCCGGTCGTTGCGTTCGGGGCATCGACCGATACGTTCATCTCGCACAGCCCTGAGCTCCTGACATTCATTGGTGTTGTGGGTGTGGAGGTCATGATACACGCAGTACCAGCTTCCCTTGGACGACTCCGGCTAATCCTTGCCTCGCTTTGTATCTGGCTCAGCTGCGAGCACAACTGCTCCTTTGCGCTTCATGTCCTTGACCTTGGGCTTCTTCTCTTTCGGATTAGCAGCTGGAAGCTCGAGGAGGGAGAGGCGTCCTTCCTCGGCCCTGGCGCACTTGGTTGCCAAGTTGAACAGCTCCAGAGAGGTGCACAGGTCCTCGTGGATTGCAAGCTCTTCCTTCATCTTGATGTCTCAAACACCGCCGGAGAAGGCTGAGATGATGGCATCCTCAGTCACCCTGGGGATCTTGAGGCGGGCTTTGTTGAAGCGTTGGATGTACTTTTGCAGGGTCTCCCCTGGCTGTTGCTTGATGTGGTGCAAGTCACTCATGGCCGGGGGACGGTCATGATTGCCCTGGAAGTTGGCGATGAAGCGAGTGTGCATCTCGTCCCAAGAGGAGATCGTGCTGGGAGGCAGGTTGAGAAGCCATGTATGGGCGCCATCCTTGAGTGCCATGGGAAACCAGTTCGCCATGACCATTTCATCCCCGTTGGCCGCCTCGATGCCCAACTCGTAGAGTTGGAGGAACTCCACAGGGTCAGCAGTGCCGTCGTAGTGTGGAGGCAGATCTGGCTTGAACTTGCCCGTCCAGGCCACGCTGCACAGCTCGGTGGTGAAGGCACGGCAGCCTGCAGTGGCCACAGGAGGCCTTTGGTGATGAAGGGCTTGATCTTGGAGGTCTCCGCGCGCTGCCGCCAGGAGGAGCGCAGGGTCTTGGCGCACTGGAGCAGGAGCGCGGTCGTGATGTGCCGGTGCTGGGAGCACACGAGCAGCTTCTTGAGGGCGAGGGTTCTCTTGGCAGCTCTTTTCTTGCTGCGCGGGCGCTGGACGCGGCGGGTCCTGTCCAGGGGCCGCACGCCTTGGGGCCAGGGCGCCTTCTTGAGGGGGAGGCGGCGGAGGCGCCTCCAGAGTTGCGTTGCCCGCACAGGGCAGAGGGCGAGGCAGCAAGAGGGACGGCGCAGGGGATCCCCCTACGGCGCTGACGAGCTTGGTGATGCGGGCAAGCCACTCATCGTAGAGATCGTCGATGGGGCGGTAGTGCAGGAGCTCACGTGCCAGGAGCTACGTGGCGTGCACGTCCGCGGGAGCGCGACAAGTGTGCGACGACGAGCCTACTGGAGTTACCGACGGGGTAGCGGTGCGGCCTTCCCGCCGCACCGAGGGATGCAGCGACGAAGCCTGCTGCTCGTTCCCGGCCGGGCCGGTGGCGGCATGGGCGGCAGGCAACGAGGAATGACGGGAGGCCCGTTGACAGGGGCTGTCTGGGCTACATGGGCCACGAGAGTAGCCCGGCGCTCGGCGCGGGCTCAGCGGGCGTCAGACATGGATGCGAGGGACAGCAAAACGCAAGACGGCGGAAGACACGATTCCGGCGCACCCCTACCTGGCGCGCCAAATATCGGATTGCGGGTTCCGGCAGACCCTTGAGGTTCGAACTCTAGGGTGCGCGCGAAGATCTCTCCTCTACCATCTCGCGTCTCGTCGCCTCGCAAAGGATCTAGGGTACACGATGAACAACACAAGAGATGCAAGGTTTATACTAGTTCGGGCCACCGTTGTGGTGTAATACCCTACTCTAGTTTGTGGTGTGGTGGATTGCCTCTCGGGCTGATGATGAACAATACAAGGGAAGAATAGCCTCGCGAGGGGTGTTCTTGTGGTGGTGTTGTCCCTTTGGAGGGGTTGATTCCCGGTGCCTCTATGCTATGGTGGCTAGTCCTATATATAGAGCGAGAGGCCCTGGTCCTCTTCCCAAATATTGAGCGGGAAGAGCGCCAACAATTGGCCATTTTGAAGGGGAACATCTAGTACACTTATCCTGACTAAAGTCGGTCCTTGCCTGTCAAAGACTCTGACGATGACACCGTCCTGGGCGCCACAATGACCTCTTTCCAGCCGTTCCTTTGGTCTTGGTCTTGTTGCACCGAAATGGTTGCCTTTGCCTGATGCCTTGGTCTGTGCTTTCTACCTTAGCACCAAAGGGGAAACAAGGACACTGCGCAGGCCACCACCCGCCTGGCCTCGATCATCATGGCTTGCGTCACGGGCACCTCACGAGGTACCCCTGCCTTGATCTCTCCGCCTCCTCGCGAGCTAGCCTGACGAGGCTACTCCTGAGGATGCTTTCTTGTCGTCCGCCCCGCGAGGCTTGGTCCCTCGCGAGGGTCTTGAGCTTGAGTCGATGAAGATGGGCTGCACTGGGCCACTGCTTGAGCTACACTGCAGGCCGCAGGCAGGCAAGTCTGGGGACCCCCGTTCCCAGGACGCCGACAATATTGTACTCTCATGAAGAGAAGCAGTGCATGCACGCACTAGTTCTCTCACACCCACTCGCAAGAACACATAGGAGTGTATTTTTTTGAAGCCGATACAACAAAATCACTCCAGTATATATAAGCAGGAGCCTTAGCGCTTGCTTTACTAGGGTTCCTCTTTTTCACTCTCTCATGCTCTCCAAATCTAAGCAAGACATAGGTGGTCACACTCTCTCTCTGCTCACTACTGGTCAAAAATCTGGCCGGACCACCTCGACCAGGGCAGGGGTGTAGGTGCATCGTTCACGCTGTCGATGGCGGCGAGGGAGGAGACCAACAGCTGCCCGCGCGTCCCGATCGGCGGCCGTGTCGTTCTCTCCAAGAGAGCGCCGGCTCGGGAGGGCCTCCGACCCCTTCTTCCTCCCTACGGTATTGTGGCCAAGATGCGGCCTCCCGACGCCGTCTTTGCCACATGCTGATGACCCTCAGGTATATATTCCTTCGAAACCTGCCTTGCTCTACTGCCCCAGCTCCCCACTTGGCTGCGTGTGGATCTTTTTCTACTTCTGTCTGCCGTTCCAAAGCCACCTAGACTTTTACTATTATTAGAGGTAAAGCTAGTTCATACAGTCAACTCTAAGAGTTGGTTCAAACAGGGAAGAAAGTGGGAAAGTTGTAGCATGAATCTAGGACTTGGTTCTAAGAGGAAACGGGGAAAGTAGTAGATACTGGCTACCCACCCAGTCTCTTGGTTGAAAAGGCGAAGTGGATGGGGAAGGGTGGGGGGAAGTGGACCTGTCTCTTGGTTGAAAAAGGAAAGAAAGTGAGGGGTGTTGGGGGACAACGCAAATGACAATGAGCAGGTCTAGATTTCCTGTGCTCACATAGGAAAATGTCGCCGAGGAGATAAAAAATGGGACAAATGTAGACATGCTGCCTGAGTGTTTGCTGCTCTCGGCAACCACATCTGCCTCACCACTTTATGCCCCTGCTGTCCCTATGCCCATATCGCTACCGTTAATGTGAAATCGCATGAAGCATTAAGCAATGCCACCTAATGTCAATATAAGTAATTGTCTAGTGCCGTCGATAAATTGAAGCAATGCCACCACCATTTTATGAATTGCTTCCGTCTTGCTTTATTTCCTATGAATTGTGTTTTTGCAGTTACACTTAAATCTCACACCGCTAACATTGCTTCTTCCCGGTGGAACTGCACAAATTTGATAGCACATTTACTAACCATGTGCTACTCTCATGACAGTAATACTAATGCTATTGTTCTGCATGTTAATCTAGTGGCAGTGTTGATGTGATGTGATGCTACTTACTTAAGGGCACTTTCATACTGTCAATCTAGTGCCAAATATAACACAATAGATGTTTCTATTAATCATACGCCACTGCAAATATATGTCACTGTTTAACCATATTTCGTATTTGCGCAAACAGGGATGTTTGTCTCCATATCGTTTCTATCTGTGCAATCAAAAGTACACACCTCAGTTTTAGTACAACTGCACAAAATGAGATAGCTATTCCTAGCTGCCGTCCTCTAACCACCAGTGTTCCAGGTATTCCTATGTTGGTAGTAACTAGGTAGAATGACCAACGCAATCTAAAAGAAGCTGATTCGTACGTTTTACTTCCTGGTTGTAGTGCAGGGACGAGCGAAAACAACTGCATCCTAGTCCGGAATGCACTTTCTACCAGTTCATCCATGGACCGAGGACTAGCTGGCATGGCTACACGGCGGTTTTTTGGACAGGTGCGTAGACAAGAGGCATTGTGGTCTACTTATTTCTGCAAATAGGGGTGCTTAAATTTAGTGGAATGCACAAGAATTTCAGTTGGTCAGTACATTGCATGGTTCAATTCAGCATTCCAGCTGAGAACACAATTATAATTGGTTATTCTGGAATGAGAGAACCTAACCCTGGATGGTGGCAACAAGAAAAAACCAGAGTGAACTCCAGGAAATTTAAGCCTATCGGGAGGCCCTTTGCTCAAAGAAGCCTTGTTTGTTTTTTCCTGATTTGTAAACCTTCTCACAACTTTGTCTTTTGTTGTGAACTAGTATATGTTTGTTATGTTCTATGAATCATTTAGATGTATAAAATTGGTTAACTTATGCTTTTCAAGTTATTTATGAAGCCGAGTTTAATGTGAGTGTTCCACATGAACGTTGGACTAGCATGTGAACGTTTGGAATTTACATTGTGGCCTCAGTTAACTGCATGAACCACTGTAACAAGATACATAGTTGCTTATATATCAGACAGCAGATTGTTGATTCTTAGTTGGTCGATAGCCTAGTGTTGAAGCAAGCTTAGCCAATGTGTCGTGTTTTGCACAACTACTTACAAGTGGGGTAGCACCAACAATGTTTACAAGTACTTATGTATACGTCAGCGCACAGTTCTCGAACAAGTACTCTATTTCATCAAACACACACTACTTGTAGGATAAACTGTGACAACTTATGTCTTACCATGCCATGTTCATGAAAAAACTAGTGAGGACGCATCTGTTTCGGCAACAATTACGATGGTTCTCAGTGATTCACGGGCACACAAAAGTAGCAGTAGTTCCCATAGACGGATTCAAATAGAGTACTAGCCCGAGAGGGCTTGATAACAGGCAAGATTCGAATAATTAGACACAATCCAAACTACTATTAAACACTAGCTGGGGCAACTATTTCATGCCTCGATCTAATTTGGGCTGGACCTAAGACGGACCTTGCCATGAACATCATCGAGGACGTCCGGAAGCAGCTCAATCCTGTGAACCTTCATGAAGACAACCTTGTGGCCTTGCCACTCATAAACTTGTTTTTGGAGGCATGCCATGTCATCTTCCTGCGTAAGCTTGACAAGAATAGTATGCCTCACAAACGAAGGAGTAGCTTTGAACTTCTTGTGCTTCAGTACACCCGGGACAACACGCCTGACAACAATGAGGCCGGAATACAACTCGACATTGGTATAAGCGCAAATGGCTAACACGATCCAACAACCTAAGAACTATGTTTTCCCAGTGCGTATACTCGGGTCATCCGCCTCATAGCGAGTGACATGTACAACCACACAATCCTTGTCTACATCAGGGCTCTAATTGAAACAGAAACAAATTCCGAATTACTTTCCAGTATAAGAAACAAAAGTTATTTAAACCACTATGTACAGCATGGCATCAAAGCTAATAATTTTTTTCATTATTCATCACCACATACTTAGATGAAAAACCACAATCGAGACCGGCAAAGAAGAAAATCACCTTGGGCAGCTCAACGGGGGGCAGGGGGCATCCTCGAAGGGGGAAAACTGCTCCTGCAGTGCCACGGGGGCTGTAACCTCAAACGGGGCGTTGACCATCTCATTAGTGGCCGTGAGCGTATCTGGGGTCGGCTTGGTGGCTGCCTCCATCTTCTTGGACCTCTCTGTCTCGTGGGGATCAGCCTCCCGCGTCTGCTCCAATTTCGGTAGATCTTTGCCTGGTTCTCCTTGGTCCATCATGAAATTGACGAATAATAGGAGAGCACTGAAAGGAAAACACAATCGCAATGACAATAAAACAAAAAACATAGTGAGGATCGGTTACTGCTTTGCAAAAGTTCTTTCTTTTCTCTGAACGAAAATATACCAACATCATGGATCCGCTTACCTTCCCTTCATGGGGAGAGAAGAACAGTGGCACGATATGTCTCCAACGTATCTATAATTTTTGATTGTTCCATGCTATTATATTACCTATTTTGGATGTTTATGGGCTTTACTAAACACTTTTATATCATTTTCGGGACTGACCTATTAACCAGAGGCCTAGCCCAAATTGCTGATTTCTTGCCTATTTTAGTGTTTCACAGAAAAGGAATAGCAAACGTAGTCCAAACAGAATGAAACCTTTGGGAGTGTTATTTTTGGAACAAACGCAATCCAGGAGACTTGGAGTAGACGTCAGGGAAGCAACGAGGTGGCCAGGAGGGTCCTGGGCGCGCGCCCCACCCTCATGGGCCCCTTGTGGCTCCCCTGGCCGACTTCTTTCGCCTATATATATCCATATACCCCGAAAACATCTAGGAGCACCATAGATCAGGAGTTCCGCCGCCGTAAGCCTCTATAGCCACCAAAAACCAATCGGGACCCTGTTCCGGCACCCTGCCGGAGGGGGGATCCCTCACCGGTGGCCATCTTCATCATCCCGGCGCTCTCCATGACGAGGAGGGAGTAGTTCACCCTCGGGGCTGAGGGTATGTACTAGTAGCTATGTGTTTGATCTCTCTCTCTCTCTCTCTCTCTCTCTCTCGTGTTCTTGATTTGGCACGAGCTTGATTTATCGCGAGCTTTGCTATTATAGTTGGATCTTATGATGTTTCTCCCCCTCTATACTCTTGTAATGGATTGAGTTTTCCCTTTGAAGTTATCTTATCGGATTGAGTCTTTAAGGATTTGAGAACACTTGATGTATGTCTTGCATGTGCTTATCTATGGTGACAATGGGATATTCACGTGATCTACTTGATGTATGTTTTGGTGATCAACTTGCACGTTCAGTGACCTTGTGAACTTATGCATAGGGGTTGGCACACGTTTTCGTCTTGACTCTCCGGTAGAATCTTTGGGGCACTCTTTGAAGTTCTATGTGTTGGTTGAATAGATGAATCTGAGATTGTGTGATGCATATCGTATAATCATACCCACAGATACTTGAGGTGACATTGGAGTATCTAGGTTACATTAGGGTTTTGGTTAACTTGTGTCTTATGGTGTTATTCTAGTACGAACACTATGATAGATCGAAGGGAAAGAATAGCTTCATGTTATTTACTACGGACTCTTGAATAGATCGATCGGAAAGGATAACTTTGAGGTGGTTTCGTACCCTACAATAATCTCTTTCTTTGTTCTCTGCTATTAGTGACTTTGGAGTGACTCTTTGTTGCATGTTGAGGGATAGTTATATGATCCAATTATGTTATCATTGTTGAGAGAACTTCTACTAGTGAAAGTATGAACCCTAGGCCTTGTTTCCTAGAATTGCAATACGTTTACACTCACTTTTATCATTAGTTACCTCGCTGTTTTTATATTTTCAGATTACAAAAACCAATATCTACCATCCATATTGCACTTGTATCACCATCTCTTCGCCGAACTAGTGCACCTATACAATTTACCATTGTATTGTGTGTGTTGGGGACACAAGAGACTCTTTGTTATTTGGTTGCAGGTTTGCATGGGAGATACCATCTTCATCCTACGCCTCCCACGGATTGATAAACCTTAGGTCGTCCACTTGAGGGAAATTTGCTACTGTCCTACAAACCTCTGCACTTGGATGCCCAACAACGTCTACAAGAAGAAGGTTGTATAGTAGAATCAAGCTCTTTTCTGGCGCCGTTGTCGAGGAGGTGAGTGCTTGAAGGTATATCTTTACATCTTGCAATCGAATCTTTTTATTTCTTGTTTTATCACTAGTTTAGTCTATAAAAGAAAATTAAAAATGGAATTAAGGTTGCCACATATGCTTCATCTTTTTAATGTCTTTTGTGAAAATGATGGGAAGGAAAATTGTGCTCAAGTGCTAGAAGAAGAATTACATAGAATGCTTGGCATAAAATATGTGAATGATTAGCATGATTGCAATTTTGTTAGTAGGAATCTTTGAATACCCATGATGCTAATGATATGTAAAGCCACAAGCTTGGGGATGCTATGTTTGATGAAGATGATATGTTTAGTCCCCCAAGTTTTGATGAGCAAATTTATTATGATCAAAGCATGCCTCCTATTTATGATGATTATTGTGATGACACGTATGCTATAAAGAATAAAGATAACCATGAAACTCATCATCATGATTTTAATTTTCAATTGGATAATCCTTCACATGATATTTATTTTGTTGAGTTTGCTCCCACTACTATTCATGAGAAGAAATTTGCTTATGTGGAGAGTAATAAAAATTCTATGCTTGTAGATCATGAAAAGAATGCTTTATGTGATGGTTATATTGTTGAATTCATTCATGATGCTACTGAAAATTATTATGAGGGAGGAATATATGCTTGTAGGAATTGCAATAATATCAAGTTTCCTCTCTATGTGCTTAAAGTTCTAAAGTTATGCTTGTTTTGCCTTCCTATGCTAGTTGATTATTGTTCCCATAAGTTGTTTGCTCACATAATCCCTATGCATAGGAAGTGGGTTAGACTTAAATGTGATTGCCATGTATTTCATGATGCTCTCATTATGTTTCAATTCTTATCTTTTATGTGAGCATCATTGAAATCATCATGCCTAGCTAGGGGCGTTAAACGTTAGCGCATGTTGGGAGGCAACCCAATTTTATTTTTGTTCTTTGCCTTTTGCTTCTGTTTAGTAATAAATAATTCATTAGCCTTTGTTTAGATGTGGTTTTATGTTTTAATTAGTGTTTGTGCCAAGTAGAACCTTTGAGAAGACTTGGGTGAAGTCTATGCGATCTTGCTGTAAAAAACAGAAACTTTTGCGCTCATGAGATTAGCTGCCATTTTTTACTGGACAGTGATTTTAGGTTGATTCTTTTTGAAGATGATTAATAGAAAAATTCCTCAGGTCCACCAATTTATTTTAGAATTTTTGGTATTACATAAGTATACGTTTGATATAGATTACTACAGGCTGTTCTGTTTTTGACAGATTCTATTTTCATTGTGTTGTTTGCTTATTTTGATGAATCTATGAGTAGTATCAGAGGGTATGAACCATAGAGAAGTTGGAATACAGTAGATATTACACCAATATGAATTCAGAATGAGTTCACAACAGTACTTGTTGGGGGGATGAACCCCGGGCAGGCAACGGAACCCGGATCCTTTTCGAAAACAACGGGACCGGCGTCGCCCCTCGAGTCGGCACGCGCTTGGCCGGGTCGCTCAACCCGGCCAGGCCCCGTGACCCAGCCGAACTCTCCAACCCGGACATGCACCTCAACTCGGCCTTGACGACCAGTACAAGACAGCCGAACTCGACACGACCAAGGCTTCCCCAACAAGCCAGCTCCACCTATGGCGTGTTGCTCAACCCGGCCGCGGGTCAGCTCCCGTCCCATCCAGGCCGTAGGATGGGACGAGTCTTCACCTACTGATGACCAAAGGCAACAATGCCCGCCCATGCCTCTAGTCAGCCGGAGCGTGGAAACAGTGCCCCTCACCTACCCGCTGACCAGGCCCGGCGTGGCAACAGTGCCCCCATCGTCACTGCTGACGACAGCAAGCGACGACCTGATGGAGCACCACTGTACCCGACTCGACCCGGGCACGCCCTGACGATTGACAAGACAGCGCACATTCCCCCTAGGCATGCAGGGTCCGCACCTAGGGGAACTCAGAGAACCACATGCCCCCAGCGGGTCCTAGCCCGGGTCCTCGGATGCTGACGACCCAGACCCATGATCTTGTAACATTTGTACCCCTGGGGGTTGGCCTATAGAACCCCCTAGGAGCCCTTGCATACACGGGCAAGTACTCAGGAAAGGATAGAGAAGCTAGCCACCAATCAGTAGAACACACCAGAGGAGAAGGAGCAGCCTAAGCCCTGGCCAGTTCTTCTTCTTCCTCCATACAACTCCAGGAGCAACTCTGTACTATTACATATAAACCACACTCGGCGGGACTAGGGGTGTTATTTCTCCGGAGAGCCCTGAACCTGGGTATGTCTTGCGTCCCGTGCTCGCTCATGCCAACCCCGACTCTGGAGCCCACCAGTGCCCTCGAGCCTCCTCCTCTCTTTAGCCATCCCATGGCATCTTCCATGCGCCCACCACGATAGTACCTAAGTGGTGATATATTTTCTTATACTAACGGAGCTTACGAGTTTTCTGTTGAGTTTTGTGTTGTGAAGTTTTCAAGTTTTGGGTAAAGATTCGATGGACTACGGAATAAGGAGTGGCAAGAGCCTAAGCTTGGGGATGCCTAAGGCACCCCAAGGTAATATTCAAGGACAACCAAGAGCCTAAGCTTGGGGATGCCCCGGATGGCATCCCCTCTTTCGTCTTCGTTCATCGGTAACTTTACTTGGAGCTATATTTTTATTCACCACATGATATGTGTTTTGCTTGGAGCATCATTTTCTTTTGTTAGTATTTGCTTGCTGTTATTTAGAATAATGTTTTGCATCTATATTTTCAATAAAAATGTCAAGGATAGCCTTTACCATGCTTATTTTGCAAGTATACATGTTGCTATTTCAAAACAGAAAGTTTACCGCTGTTGCAAAAATTCCCTAGAAAAGTCAGAAAATGATATAATGTTGAAACTTTTTAAATATTGATCTATGATAAATCTTCTACAGTGTGGTAGACTTTAATAATTTTTGGAGTTAGGGAAGTATGATGAATCTTGCATTCTTTACAGACTGTACTGTTTTGGCAGATTGTTGTTATGTTTTCATTGTTTGCATATGTTTGCTTGTTTAATAATTCTATTTGAGGATATGAGTATTAAATATGCAGAGACATTTAGTATGCAATGTTGAATAATAATTTTTGTGATTTGTTACAGTAGAAAATGATAAGGTTTTTGCATTGGTTTATACTAACTTATCTCACAAGTTCTTGTTGTGTTTGGTGTGGATGAAGCTTTCGAGATTTAGGAAACCGAGATATAAACGGAATTAAGGATACACAAAAGCTCAAGCTTGGGGATGCCCAAGGCACCCCAAGATAATATTTCAAGAATTCCCAAGCATCCAAGCTTGGGGATGCCCCGGTAGACACCCCACCTTTTTTCTTCAACAATTATCGGTTTGTATCGGTTGAACCTAAGTTTTTGCTTCTTCACATGATGTGTGCTATCCTTGAAATGTCATTTTGTTTTGTTTTGTTTGCTGTTTGAATAAAATACCAAGATCTGAAATTCTTAAATGTTAGAGAGTCTTCACATACTTGCATAATTATTCAACTACTCATTGATCTTCACTTATATCTTTTGGAGTAGTTTGTCTTTTGCTCTAGTGCTTCACTTATACCTTTTTAGAGCATGGTGGTGGTTTTACTTTATAGAAATTATTGATCTCTCATGCTTCACTTATATTATTTTTAGAGTCGTTTAGAACAGCATGGTATTTGCTTTGGTTATAAAATCGGACCTAATATGATGAGCATCCAAGATAGGTATAATAAAAAGTATCATATAAAGTGCATTGAATACTATGAGAAGTTTGATACTTGATAATTGTTTTGAGATATGAGCGTGGTAATAATAGAGTCATGCTAGTTGAGTAGTTGTGAATTTGAGAAATACTTGTTCTAAAGTTTATGATTCACGTAGCCTGCACGTATGGTGAACCATTATGTGATGAAGTCGGAGCATGATTTATTTATTGATTGTCTTCCTTATGAGTGGCGGCCGGGGACAAGCGATGGTATTTTCCTACCAATCTATCCCCATAGGAGCATGCACGTAGTACTTCGTTTCAATAACTAATAGATTTTTGCAATAAGTATGTGAGTTCTTTATGACTAATGGTGAGTCCATGGATTATACGCACTCTCACCCTTCCACCATTGCTAGCCTCTCTTGTGCCGCGCAACTTTCGCCGGTACCATACACCCACCATATATCTTCCTCATAACAGCCACCATACTGTAATGCCCCGGACACACCCGCCGGTGTTCATTACTCCTGGCGGGATCTAGACTGGCCCCATAGATCAATGCTAGTCTTTTCTGCACACTTTGTCCTCACTCATGCGCACCCGGGACCAACTTCCCGGTCGGTCACCCATCCTGAAACTACTCCAAGTTGAGCACGCTTAACTTTGGAGTTCTGTCTGAATGGGCTCCCGAAAAAGAAGGAATTCCTTATTGATATGAGTAGTCTATCATCCCTAATAAGCCAGGCTATCACATACACCCCCACTCAGAGGAACCGACGTCCTCGTCGGTCCACAGGAACATTCCCTCTTGGCACATACGTCTATGCTTCCAATCCGGCACATGTGCCATGCCATGTGCCACAACGGGTCACAAACGGCATGCACAACATGACC
Organism: Triticum aestivum; assembly: GCF_018294505.1. Taxonomy (NCBI): domain Eukaryota; kingdom Viridiplantae; phylum Streptophyta; class Magnoliopsida; order Poales; family Poaceae; genus Triticum; species Triticum aestivum. Next base: position 606,844,199 of record NC_057801.1, on the reverse strand, counting down.
GTGCACCTGTCCGCAACCATCCGTGTAAGTGCGAGGGTCGGCTCTGATACCAACTTGTAACGCCCCGGACACACCCGCCGGTGGTCGTTGCTCCTGGCGGGATCTAGACTGACCCCACAGATCAATACTAGTCTTTTCTGCACACTTTGTCCTCACTCGTGCGCACCCGGGAGCAACTTCCTGGTCGGTCACCCATCCTAAAACTACTCCAAGCTGAGCATGCTTAACTTTGGAGTTATGTCCGAATGGGCTCCCGGAAAAGAAGGAATTCCTTATTTATATGAGTAGTCTATCATCCCTAATAAGCCAGGCTATCACACATACCTACCTATTATGGCATTTCCATAGCCATTCCGAGATATATTGCCATGCAACTTTCCACCGTTTCGTTTATTATGACACGCTCCATCATTGTCATATGGCTTTTGCATGATCATGTAGTTGACATCGTATTTGTGACAAAGCCACGATTCATAATTCTTTCATACATGTCACTCTTGTTTCATTGCATATCCCGGTACACCGCCAGAGGCATCCACACATAGTCATATTTTGTTCTAAGTATTGAGTTGTAATTCTTGAGTTGTAAGTAAATAAAAGTGTGATGATCTTTATTATTAGAGCATTGTCCCAAGTCAGGAAATGATGATGGAGACTATGATTCGCCACAAGTCGGGATGAGACTCCTGACTTTATGAAAAATAAAAGAGGCCAAAGAAGCCCACCAAAATAAAAATGAAAAAATTGAGAGAAAAAGAGAGAAGGGACAATGTTACTATCCTTTTCCACACTTGTGCTTCAAATTAGCACTATGATCTTCATGATAGAGAGTCTCCTATGTTGTCCCTTTCATATACTAGTGGGAATTTTTCATTATAGAACTTGGCTTGTATATTCCAATGATGGGCTTCCTCAGAACGCCCTAGGTCTTCGTGAGCAAGCAAGTTGGATGCACACCCACTTAGTTTCTTTTGTTGAGCTTTCATACACTTATAGCTCTAGTGCATCCGTTGCATGGCAATCCCTACTCACTCACATTGATATCTATTGATGGGCATCTCCATAGCCTGTTGATATGCCTAGTTGATGTGAGACTATCTTCTCCCTTTTTGTCTTCTCCACAACCACCATTCTATTCCACATATAGTGCTATGTCCATGGCTCACGCTCATGTATTGCGTGAAAATTGAAAAAGTTTGAGAACATCGAAAGTATGAAACAATTGCTTGGCTTGTCATCGGGGTTGTGCATGACTTAAATATTTTGTGTGATGAAGATAGAGCATAGCCAGACTATATGATTTTGTAGGGATAACTTTCTTTGGCCATGTTATTTTGAGAAGACATGATTACTTTGTTACTATGCTTGAAGTATTATTACTCTTATGTCAATATTAAACTTTTATCTTGAATCATTTGGATCTGAACATTCATGCCACAATAAAGAAAGTTACATTGAGAAATATGCTAGGTAGCTTCCACATCAAAAATTCTGTTTTTATCATTTACCTACTCAAGGACGAGCAGAAATTAAGCTTGGGGATGCTTGATACGTCTCCAACGTATCTATAATTTTTTATTGTTCCATGCTCTTAAATTACCTCTTTTGGATTTTATGGGCTTTACTAAAAACTTTTATATCATTTTTGGGACTAACCTATTAACCGGAGGCCCAGCCCAAATTGTTGTTTTCTTGCCAATTTAATTGTTTCGCAAAAAAGGAATATCAAACGGAGTCCAAACGGAATGAAACCTTCGGGAGAGTTATTTTTGGAACAAACACAATCCAAGAGACTTGGAGTAGACGTCACGGAAGCAACGAGGTGGCCACGAGGGTCCAGGGCGCAACCTACCCCCCTGGGCGCGCCCCCCACCCTCATGGGCCCCTCGTGGCTCCCTTGACCGACTTCTTTCGCCTATATATCCATATACCCCGAAAACATCCAGGAGCACCATAGATTGGGAGTTCCACCGCCGCAAGCCTCTATAGCCACCAAAAACCAACCGGGACCCTGTTTCGGCACCCTGCCGGAGGGGGGATCCCTCACCGGTGGCCATCTTCATCATCCCGGCGCTCTCCATGACGAGGAGGGAGTAGTTCACCCTCAGGGCTGAGGGTATGTACCAGTAGCTATGTGTTTGATCTCTCTCTGTCTCTCGTGTTCTTGATTTGGCTCGATCTTGATGTATCGCGAGCTTTGCTATTATAGTTGGATCTTATGATGTTTCTCCCCCTCTATTCTCTTGTAATGGATTGAGTTTGCCCTTTGAAGTTATCTTATCGGATTGAGTCTTTAAGGATTTGAGAACACTTGATGTATGTCTTGCATGTGCTTATCTATGGTGACAATGGTATATTCACGTGATCTACTTGATGTATGTTTTGGTGATAAACTTGCGGGTTCAGTGACCTTGTGAACTTATGCATAGGTGTTGGCACATGTTTTCGTCTTGACTCTCCGGTAGAATCTTTGGGGCACTCTTTGAAGTTCTATGTGTTGGTTGAATAGATGAATCTGAGATTGTGTGATGCATATCGTATAATCATACCCACGGATACTTGAGGTGACATTGGAGTATCTAGGTGACATTAGGGTTTTGGTTGACTTGTGTCTTAAGGTGTTGTTCTAGTACGTACTCTATGATAGATCGAAGGGAAAGAATAGCTTCATGTTATTTTGTCGGGGAAACTGATCCACGAACACCTATGGGACCGGCGGACCGAGCCCCTTTCGGTTCGGCGGGGGGCGGAGATCGCACGAAGAGCGGATCGAGGCGAAGCACACGAGCAGTTTACCCAGCTTCGGAGCTCTCCAGAGAGATAACACTCCTACTGCTGCATGTCTGAGTGTATTGAGTTCTTGCTCGGGAGCGCTGAGTGCTAGAGTACACACTAGCTGCTAACGAGACCGAGCGTGAGTGTCTTTCTTTCTTTGAACCCCCTTCTACGTTGCGCATGGGCCTCCTTTTATATGCTCAAGGGGTCACCGATAGGTGGCAACGTAGACAAGGGTAAAAATGGAAAAGGAATTGTGGTTGGTATAGCTACCTGTACAGTGTATCATACCTAACCCTGACGGCAGGGGACAAAGGCATTAAATGCCAGTCTGCGTCGCCCTAACAGTGCAGAAAGGGACCGTCAGGGACGCCACCGCTTGCTATGATGGCTATCTTGTCAGCACCGCTTGCCACCGCGCACCGCTGGCTGCACAGCCTCTCGCCACGCGCGCCTGGAAAGGCCCCAGGGCGACACGTTGGTGGATGTGCTGAAGCACGGGTATAGAGTGGTAGTTTGTCGCGGCAAGCGCCTTGCCACGGTCGTTGTCTTGTCGCGTCCGGAAGCTTGTCGCTCACCGGGCCTTGCCGGGACGCGTGGCGCATCGCGGCAAGTTCCTTGAGATGCCTTGGTTGGACTTCCCGGCAAGCTCCTCTTGCCGGCGCCTTGTCTCCTTGGCTTGAATACTTTGTTCTTGAATGTCTCCAAAGGAACCACGGAGGACCTTGGCGGTCACCCGGCAAGCCTTACCGCGGGGTGCTACGACTGCCCGTGCACAAGTTCGGGATACTAGGGTACCCCTACTCTAGTACACCGACAGGAGCCCCCGGGCCTGGGTCACACATGGCGCCGAGCGCTGTTGGGCCAGGCCCAAAACAGGGCACAGGCACGCGCGGCCTAGGTTACGCCGTATCTTACTCCGTATCCACCATGCCTTCCCCGAATGGCACGCGTCGAATGCGGCGTCGTGTGAGAGATTGTGGGTGGTTTCTTTATTTGGAAAGATGGAACGCCCGCCCCCTCCCTCTTTATAAGCAGGGGAAACAGGGGCAGTTCGCCCATCTCGCCGGTTGCTACTCCAATCTCAGAAATATCCATCGCTCCCCCCTTCTTCCCAAAGCTGAAAGAGAGCAGCGCTCTGCCCCCGATCGCCACCGGCACCACCAACGCCGTCGATCTCTCTCACCACCTCCGCCATGGCTCCGAAAGCCGGGAAGGTTGTGAAGTCGGCCGAGGTGCAGCGGCTCGTGGCGCTGCAAAAGGAGCGGGCAATCTTCCCCCCTCAGCTCGCCGCGAAGGAGCTGAGGGAGTATTACTACCTCTTCTGGTCGACGGAGACGCGAGCGCATCCACGCACAAAGGTACTCTCAGCTGCCGCTTCGGAACTGGCTCCGAATGGATATCCCTTCTTTGCGTTGTTCTTCTACTGCGGGCTCTGCCCGCCTTTCTCTGAGTTTTTCTGTGACATTATGAACACCTAAGGGTTCCGCCTCCTTGACTTCACCCCCAACGCCGTTCTGACCATGGCAGTTTTCGCACATCTCTGCGAAAACTTTGTCGGAGTCTATCCAAATGTAGCTCTTTTCCGCCACTTATTTATGCCCTGAGTTGACAGAGGGGAGCCTCTTTTTGGTGGAATCGCTTGGATCTCGAGAACCGGCAAGAAGGACGCTTATCTGGAGGGAGAGCTCCGCAGCAAGTGGGATGAATGGAGAGGAGAATGGTGCTGGATTGTCGAGGAGAATCCGCAGCCGTTTACCGCCCAGCGCCAAGCCCCAGTAGCACGCTGCAACGATTGGAGTAACGTGGCCCCGGAAGACGATAGGCTGAGGATTGCCGTCACCCGGATCCTACGCCTCAGGCTTGCCGGGCTCACCGTAGGCGCCGTTGGCGCAGATTTTCTTCGCCGCCGCATCGCCCCCCTGCAGGAGAGGAGGAGACCCGCCTGGGAGTTCCAGATTGCGGCGGATATCATGAGGCTGCGCCCGGGCCTCAACTTCAACTTCACTATCCTGGAACTGGACGTGATGGTCCTGGAACTGTTCAAGCGCGATCCTCAACATCCCGAAGCGTTCATGTTGCCGAGGGGTGTCGTTCCGCTGTGCAACAACTCCTCGCTCGACCGCATCTATGCAATGATGCCGCTGTGCGATTCGCATGGAATTGTCCCAACTTGGCAAGAGCCTGCAGACGACGTCGTGCAGGAGTTCTTTGACGGCTTGGAAGAAGTGCCGGTCCGCTCTGATGAACAGAAGAGACGTACTCGCAACACCACTGATGCGGAGATACAGCGCAGTGCCACTAGGCTGGAAGAGGCGGCGGCAGCTGCTGCCGCGGGCGAGTTTGGATTCACCGTGGAGGAGGCAGAGGCAGCAGAGGCGGCAAGCCTTGCCGAGCGAGAGGAGCTTGCCGGCGAGGAAGAGCTTGTCGGGCCTGAAGCTGACTCGAGCGAGCCCGCCGAGGGTGCGAGCGACTCGTTGAAGATCGGCTCCTCCTCCTCCCCACCTTCAGCCAGCTCGCCGCAAGCGGAGCCCCCAGCTCCACCAAGAAGGCGTCTCTACAAGGCCGGGGACGTAGCGGGGCGGCAGACGAGTCAACAGCCGCCGTGCCACGCGACACGCTCTACGGCGGCAAGCACTGTTGCGGCGGGAGCGCCTCACGCCGCTGCGGCAACTGGAGCGGGGTCTTCCCGGTCCACCGCTACTGCTCCAGCCAAGCGGATAAGGGAACCTACTCCTCCGCCTCGTTGCACCGGAGGCGAGCCGGACTTCGATCTCTCCGTGCTCAGCTCCGACGAGGAAGAAGAAGAGTAAGATTCTTTGCTGTACTTGTAGTTCTTCAATTCTTGCTGTTTTGTCTTGTATCTGATTTGCTTTTCTCCGAACCCATTCCTTTTCAAGACTCTGGCCCAGAGAGAGGCGAAGAGAGCCAAGGTCCCGGTGATTGTCATCGAGGACGAACCCACCGCGACAGCAGGGGGCGTGTCCGAGACCACCTTGCCGGACCCGGCAACTATTCCCCAAAGCAGCCCCCAGCGCAGCCCTCAGCGTAAGTATATGGTTTACTTCCTGCTGTCAGGCGCGCATGGGTGCTCTTTCTTTGCTGATATCTGACTGTTGGTTTGTGTAGGAGTAGAGCAGCCTCACCAGGAGTGCCCGGAAGCCGCTCCCGAAATGCCATCTGCTTCGACTACACCGCCAAGGGAGGATTCCCCGTCAAGGGAGCGTTCTCCGGCAAGGGAGAATTCTCCGGCAAGGGACAGTTCTCCGGCAAGGGACAGCACGAGCGACCCTCCGGTGGTTGAGACCATGACTGCAGATCCTAGTACAGGTAATCCTCTTGCTTGAAAACTTCCCTTGGGTTCTTCTTCTTCTGATTTTCTTTTTGAATATTTGCTTGACTTTTCTCCTTTTTCCGTTCGTCAGATCCATCTGCCACGGAGCCGATGGAAACCGAGGTCGCCGGCGAGGAGAACGCGTGCAGCAATACCGACGACGCCGTTGCCACCGAAGGAGAAGCCGGCGCTGATGATCCCGCCGGCGAAGAGGACGCCAAAGCTGTCGCTGCAGAAGCTGGCGAGGGATCCGGCGATCGCACTGACGGCCCCGAGGCCGCAGGAGCGTCAGGCGCTACGCCGACCGCCGATCCCTCCGCCGCTGCTGCAGCGCCAGGCTCCGAAGAGCCCCAGCCCGGCGCCTATTTGAAGGCCGGCGACGGTATCTTCATCAAGCTCCCCTAGGCGTCAAGCTCCAGGGCGCCGGTCGAAGGAGATATCTTGGATGCAGCAGCAGCGACGAGCCTGAGGAGGAGCAGCTGCTGCGGAAGCTGTTGTCGCTCTACCGCGCCCGACAGGCCAAGCTGGTATCCCGAGAAGCGCTTGTCGCGAAGGCGGGAGTGGACATCGAGAAGCGTGCGGAGGAGCTCCGGGGCCTCAACCAGGAAGCTCTCCGGTCCCTGGCAGAGGAGCGGGAGCAACTCGCCGAAGAGCGGAAAGCCTTCCTCCTCGAGAAGGCTGAAGTTGAAGAGCAACAGCGGCTTGTTGCCGAAAAGCTATCTGCGCAGGAAGGCGAGTTGGCGCAGCGCAAGGTCAACCTTGACAGCCACGAGGAGGAGCTTGCCGCGCGCGAGCAAACATTTGGCGGGGCTCTCAAGGAAGCAGAGGATGCTGCCGCAGCTGCCGAGGCCGCCAAGAAGGAGCTGGAGACGAAGATGGCGCAGCTGGAGGCCGATCTCAAGGCGAGCGGCGAGGAGCTTGCTGCGCTCAAGCATGAGCACGAGAAGGACACCGCCGCTCATGGCGAGCTGCAGGGTCGTCTTGCTGAGAGGAGCAAAGAGCTTAGCGCCGCCAAGGACTCCAACGCAGATCTTGAGTTGAAGCTGGTTACTTTGACTCAGACGCTGGACAGCGCCAGGGAGCGGGAGGTGGCCTTGACGGAGAAGATCAAGGCCGACGAGGCGCTGCTGGCGAGTGCTGCCGCCGCCCAGAACACTTTTAGGGAGAATGTGGAGCACTGGACGGAGGGTCTCGTGGATGTTGCCGCAGCCATCGACAGGGAGCTGGCGCAGCTGGGGATGGAGGATCTCGGGTACTCCTCCGATGAGCACCTCCAACCCAGCGCCAAGCTCAGCTTGTTCTTCAAAGGCGTGGCGACGGCCCTCCAGCGACTCCGGGAGAAGATCCCAAAGCAGCTGGCCGACGAGTCGCGCAAGATCTGCGCGGGAGCTCTTCAAAAGGTGCTGGTGAAGGTGGCCTTCCGCAACCCAGGCCTCAACCTCACCAACGTCCTCAGGTCCCTGCCGCCGGATGCTGATCTGGAAGCGCTCAAGGCCCTTGTCGCACCCATTGTGGACAAGGTGAGCGGGATCAAGAGGGTTGAGGGCGATCGCGTAGATTAGGCCGCCCGTTTTCTCTTTTTCTTTGTTGTTGTTGGTCATGTCATCAGAACAATCTGTTAGAGCTGCGACAAGCTATCTTGTAATATAACTCTATTTTGGGTAGCGATCGCTATGTTATTTCCTTTACTTGATTCCTTCCTTTGTATGTTTTTGCCCTACGCTTTTAGGGAACTTGTCGGCGCAGGCACCTTAGCCGCGAGCGCTGAGTGCGGGACGTCAGCAGCCTGCTGGCGGTGCCGCTACCGACAAGAAACCTTGTCGCAACTAGTCGCAGCTCACTTAAGTTGTTGAGCGGACTCGAAACAAAGTAAGGGCGCAACTAGGTACGAGTTGGTTCCTCCGCGCACAGGTTTTCCATACAAAGCACGGTCGTTCGAGGAAGATAACTTAAAAATTAAAACTGATTGCTCAAACTTTGGCAACTTAGCTTTTCTGTCGTTTGCTTCCCGGTAAGGCGAAACTTCCTTGAACGACGCCTGGTCCACACCATTATCTTCTCCTTTCTCCCCGGCAAACTTGTGGGCGGGGGAACCTTCCTTTCCTTTTTGAGAAAAAGAAAGAAGAGAAAATAAAGATATGGAGCCTTACGGCTCGTTATTGCTTACCGGGGGTAGGCGCTGCACAATGTGTCAGATAACACATGCAAAAAAATATAAAGCATGAAATTGACAAGACGTGCGGAGCACATGAGCTTTACTTATGCACGGGGTCTGCGCCCGGCTTTGTACAAAGGATTACATGCAACATCGGCAAGACTTGTACAAAAGGTGGTTGCCGGAACAGGTTCTGGCAACCGCGCCCTATGGGTAAAACTTACGAAGATGCTCAATGTTCCAGGAGTTGCTCACTGGAATGCCATCTTCGGTCTCAAGGCGGACAGCGCCAGGCCTAGTGACTCGTTTAACCCGGTAAGGGCCTTCCCACTTCGGCGTCAACTTGTTGGAATTCTTGGCGGACTGAACACGCCGAAGAACAAGGTCGCCTTCCTTGAAACTTCTGGCATTAACTTTGCGGCTATGGTAGCGGCGCAAAGCTTGCTGGTATCGAGCAGCTCGTACAGCAGCCTGAAGACGGTCCTCCTCAAGGAGCAGCGCGTCATCTTGTCGCAGCTGCTCTTGCTCAAGCTCATCATAAGCGAGCACTCGAGGTGACCCGTATACGATTTCCATGGGGAGAACTGCCTCTGCTCCATAGACTAGAGCGAAAGGTGTCGTCCTGATCGACCAAAGAACCACCGGCAGCTCCTCAATCCAGTTCTTTCCGCACTTGCGCAGCCTGTCGAAAGTCCTGGTCTTGAGCCCACGCAGCACTTCAGCATTTGCCCTCTCCGCTTGACCGTTGCTTCTCGGATGAGCAACAGAAGCGAAGCAGACCTTGGCGCCAAGATCTTGGACGTACTACATGAAGGTGCGGCTCGTGAATTGTGTGCCATTGTCGGTGATGATCCTGTTAGGGATCCCGAAACGGCAAACAATCGACCTGAAGAACTTGACTGCTGACTGTGTTGTCACCGTCCTCACTGGTTCCACTTCCGGCCACTTTGTGAACTTGTCGATTGCAACATACAAGTACTCAAAGCCCCCGACAGCTCGGGGAAAGGGGCCGAGGATGTCGAGCCCCCAGACTGAAAATGGCCAGGATAAAGGGATCGTCTGAAGAACGGGCATCGACGAGGGAGCCCACGGTGCTGCCAGGTCCAAGGACAAGGCTGCGCAGACCTCAGCATCCGTACATGCACCGCGCCCATCTCAGGAGGCGCAGGACCGACAGCGTCATGGTATTCGCGGTGCCATACGTTTGTTGGACCAAGATCGAGCTGGTGGATCTCGGGGTGCTCAAGACCAGCATGCATGCCAACATGCTGTCACAAGCGAGACACGGTCGCCTGGACGGGATACTGCTCCTTCTAACATAGTTAGAAGTCCGAGCATATCCCGCTCCTCGCGTCGTTCGCCACTACCGCCCACCACTCCAGCAGAAGCTTTGGCGCGAGCTCAACTACTCTTAGATTACCCTCCAACGGCAGACAAGATCGATGAATGGAGGGCCACCATTCAGAGTCTCATCGGCTTCGCCAACGGCGACACTCCGCGGCAGCCGAGTACATCACTGCCGCGGCAAGATTGCCAGGCACGAGCCGATGGCGACGAAACCGGTGGGGGTGCAACTACCATGCACTCTCCACCCCGAAGGCCAAGATCGCCGACTCGCCGGATCCACCTCGACAGCGACTCCACCGCATCATCAGATCCACGAGCTCGTCGCGATCAACGCCAAGTTCTTCACGAACGATAGCGAGAAGATGCTCGTACTCGCATCGAGCGCCGAAGAGAAGCGCGGCGTCAATCCGACCAGCGTGCTGGGCCCTCTGTCGACATGCACGCGCTAGGGGAACCAGGCAACTTGCCGTACGCGGTAGGTTGCCCTGCGTTCACTCGTGAGCTGCGGCAAGTCCAGTGGCCCAGCAAGAAGAATTTCAAGCCAGACGTACCAGAGAAGTATGACGGCAAGTCGCATCCGTCGGAGTTCCTCAGCATCTACACCATCGCGGTGCAAGCTGCCGGGGGGCGGGACGACAAGATCCTTGCCAACTACTTCCCGCTGGTGCTCAAGCCCAATGTCAGATCCTAGCTCATGCACTTGCCGGACAACTCCATATCCTCCTGGGCAGACCTATGCCATCAGTTTGTCGGCGCCTTTACAGGCGGCCACAAGCCTCATGGCCAAGAGAGCGACCTTCATCTGCTCGCCCAGAAGGAAGGAGAGCCCCTGCGCAAGTACATTCAGAGATTCAGCCGTGTACGACACAACATCCCAGATGTCCACCCTGCCGCGGTAATCAGCGCGTTCCATCAGAATGTGCGAAACCGCAGGATGCGGGAGGAGATGGCGATGTGCAAGATCAGAAACGTCAGTGAGCTATATGTCCTGGCCGACAAGTGTGCACGTGCTGAGGAAGGAAGGAAACTCCCCGGAGAGAATACAGAAGCAGGAGGATCTGATAGTGAGGAGGCTGCCCCGGCAAAGAAAAACCGGCGGCGGAACAACAGGAAGAAGAAAGGCAAAGATATGCTAGTCATTGAGCAGTCCGGCAACGGAGGTGGCGCCAAGAAAGCCAAAGCTGGTAGCTCCGGCAAGGAGATTGCCGTAGGCCCCAACTACCAGGCTGTGGCGGTCGCCGACAAGCAGGACGGCACCAACAAGCAGTACTGCAAGATCCACCGCACCAAGGACCATGACCTCCAGAGCTGCAAGAAGGTCGAGCAGCTTGTCGAGCAGCAAAAAGCTGAATACGAGCGACGCGACAAGGAGAAGGCCCAGGAAGGTGCTGGAGGAGCCGGCAAGAAACGCCCCGGCTGAGGAGGACGCCGCGGCAAGGCCAAGCAGCGGCAAGGACACAGACCTCCCCGCGGCCGCGACAAGGATGAAGATGACGACGACGATGAAGATATGGATGATGACGAGACCGATGAGCAGGAGTTCCAGAAAGCCATAGAGGTCCTGTCCGTTGACGGCGGTGCTTCTCTGCATGCTTCACACCGCCAGCTCAAGCAGTGGGTGCGGGAAGTCAATGCGGCAGAACCACCCGTCGAGTCACGCAAGCCTCTGAAATGGTCCAGCACGCCTATCATCTTTGAAATTGAGGACCACCCTGATCGCATAACTGCAGTCGGGTGCTTGCCAATGTTGGTTTCACCAACTATCCGCAACCTCAAGGTCACTAAGATGCTAGTTGACGGCGGGGCCGGCTTGAACCTAATCACCTCCGCGGTACTCCAGAAACTCCAGATCCCTTATGGCGAACTCGAAGAGACCGGCACATTCCAAGGAATCAATCCGGGAAGGAGCAAGCCGAAGGGAAAGATCACGTTTCCGGTGACATTTGGCAGCGAGTTGAACTTCAGGACTAAGAGGGTCACTTTCGATGTTGCTGACTTTCCATTGCCCTACAATGGGATACTCGGCCGTCCATTACTCGCCAAATTCATGGCAGCCTCTCACTATGCATACAACATGCTGAAGATGCCAGGCCCGATAAGTGTCATCTCTGTCCCTGGCGACAAGAAGGATGCTCTTATCTGCGCCGACAAGATCTACCGGGAAGTAGCAGCCGCAACAGAGCGCAAGTCACTTGCCGTTGAAGCTCCCAGGGCGAAGAAGAAGACCAAGTCCAGCAAGAGTTCTGATGCCCACTCCGGCAAGCGCACCTCTTCGGAGTGCTGCGCTACCATCGAGGACGCACCATCGAGCTCCACCGGCAAGTGTAAGAAGGCAATGGCAGCTCCACCAGAGACCAAGAAGGTGTCCGCCAAGGAGGACGGCACTGGTGGTACCTTCACCATCAGTGCCACTCTCGACCCTAAATAGGAAAGCGCGCTCGTTGCTTTCCTGCGGGCGATCGTCAACGTGTTTGTGTGGCAACCGTCTGACATCGCCGGTGTTCCCAGGAAAGTAATTGAGCACCACCTCGCCGTCTGTCCTCATGCGCGGCCCGTCAAGCAGAATGTCAGGAAACAGGCAGTGGAGCGCCAAGAATTCATCGCATAAGAAATCAAGAAATTGGAAGCAGCAGGCCTTGTCAGAGGAGTGCCCCATCCTACGTGGTTGGCCAATCCTGTAGTCGTGCGCAAGGCTAAAGGGAAATGGAGGCTTTGTATCGACTTTACTGATGTCAATAAAGCATGTCCCAAAGACCCATTTCCCTTGCCGCGCATCGACCAGATTGTTGACTCCACGGCCGGATGTGACTTACTTTCATTTCTTGATGCGTACTCAGGATACCATCAAATCTTCATGGCAGAAGAGGATGAGGAGAAGACCGCATTCATCACTCCATGTGGCACATACTGTTTCATACGGATGCCTTTTGGTTTAAAGAATGCTGGTTCAACATTTGCAAGGGTAGTCCATGACGCTTTTGAGCCACAAATACACAGAAATGTGGAAGCCTACATGGATGACATAGTGGTCAGGAGCAAGGACAAAGCGACTCTGATTCAAGATTTAGACGAAACCTTTGCAAATCTGCGCAAGATCAACCTCAAGCTTAACCCCGAGAAGTGTGTGTTTGGAGTCCCCTCCAGCAAGCTTCTCGGGTTCTTCGTGTCTCAGCGGGGAATTGAAGCCAATCCCGACAAAATCAAGGCCATTGAGCAGATTGAAGCACCAAAGCGCGTCAAGGATGTACGAAGACTTGCCGGTTGCATAGCTGATCTCAGCAGGTTTATCTCTAGGTCTGCTGAGCGCGCCCTGCCATTTTCCAAAATATTGAAAAAGGCAGGTCCAATGAAATGGACTCCGGAAGCGGAGGCTGCACTGCAGGACTTAAAGAGATACCTGTCCTCCACTCCAACGCTTGTCGCACCTAAGCCACAAGAGAAGTTGCTGCTATATATAGCGGCAACCAATCAAGTGGTTAGTGCTGCGTTAGTAGCGGAGAGGGAGGCAGATGATGAGCTTCTTGATCCCAAGGTCTGCTGCGATCCTGAGACCGGCAAGCAAACCTTCATACTCTGCGGTATTGTTCGTTGCTTGCTCCTTGGGAAAGTGCATCTGGACTACGTACTTGAGGTGCTCTCCGGTGGGTGCAACAAGTAGCACGCCCGCACCGGTGCCTTGCAGCGAGAAGGCACCATCAAAGTACATCAGCCACTATTTGCTTGCTTCCTTGACGGGGATGCTTGTTTCTGGAATTTCTTCATCTTGTGTTGGCGTCCATTCTGCTATGAACTCTGCTAATGCTCTGCTTTGGATAGTTGAAGTGCTCTCAAACTTGAGGTCAAAGCTTGACAGTTCCAGTGCCCACTCGACAATCTTGCCTGTTGCTTCTGGATTTTGCAGTATCCTCTTCAGCGGAAAATGAGTGACGAATGTGATCTCATGTGCTTGGAAGTAATGGCGCAGCTTTCTCGAGGCCATGAGAAGGCCGAAAAGCAATTTCTGCACACCAGAGTACCTTGACCTAGCCCCCTGCAGAAGGGAACTGACAAAGTAATCTGGGTGCTGCACCATTCTTTTCTGCATCTTCTCACGCGCCTGCGCAGATCCATCTTTGTCGGGACCAGAGCTTGCCGGTGAAGTCCACTGCTTGTCGCTGGATGCATCTGCCGTGGTTGCTGGCTCATCATCCGCCTCCCTCTCCGCTACTAACGTAGCACTAACCACTTGATTGGCTGCCGCTATATATAGCAGCAACTTCTCTTGTGGCTTAGGTGCGACAAGTGTTGGAGTGGAGGACAGGTATCTCTTTACGTCCTGCAGTGCAGCCTCCGCTTCCGGAGTCCATTTCATTGGACCTGCCTTTTTCAATATTTTGAAAAATGGCAGGGCGCGCTCAGCAGACCTAGAGATAAACCTGCTGAGAGCAGCTATGCAACCGGCAAGTCTTCGTACATCCTTGACGCGCTTTGGTGCTTCAATCTGCTCAATGGCCTTGATTTTGTCGGGATTGGCTTCAATTCCCCGCTGAGACACGAAGAACCCGAGAAGCTTGCCGGAGGGGACTCCAAACACACACTTCTCGGGGTTAAGCTCGAGGTTGATCTTGCGCAGATTTGCAAAGGTTTCGTCTAAATCTTGAATCAGAGTCGCTTTGTCCTTGCTCCTGACCACTATGTCATCCATGTAGGCTTCCACATTTCTGTGTATTTGTGGCTCAAAAGCGTCATGGACTACCCTTGCAAATGTTGAACCAGCATTCTTTAAACCGAAAGGCATCCGTATGAAACAGTATGTGCCACATGGAGTGATGAATGCGGTCTTCTCCTCATCCTCTTCTGCCATGAAGATTTGATGGTATCCTGAGTACGCATCAAGAAATGAAAGTAAGTCACATCCGGCCGTGGAGTCAACAATCTGGTCGATGCGCGGCAAGGGAAATGGGTCTTTGGGACAAGCTTTATTGACATCAGTAAAGTCGCTACAAAGCCTCCATTTCCCGTTAGCCTTGCGCACGACTACAGGATTGGCCAACCACGTAGGATGGAGCACTCCTCTGACAAGGCCTGCTGCTTCCAATTTCTTGATTTCTTATGCGATGAATTCTTGGCGCTCCACTGCCTGTTTCCTGACTATCTGCTTGACGGGCCGCGCATGAGGACAGACGGCGAGGTGGTGCTCAATTACTTTCCTGGGAACACCAGGGATGTCAGACGGTTGCCATGCAAACACGTCGATGTTCGCCCACAGGAAAGCAACGAGCGCGCTTTCCTATTTAGGGTCGAGAGTGGCACTGATGATGAAGGTACCACCAGTGCCGTCCTCCTTGGCGGACACCTTCTTGGTCTCTGGTGGAGCTGCCATTGCCTTCTTACACTTGCCGGTGGAGCTCGATGGTGCGTCCTTGATGGTAGCGCAGCACTCCGAAGAGGTGCGCTTGCCGTAGTGGGCATCAGAACTCTTGCCGGACTTGGTCTTCTTCTTCGCCCCGGGAGCTTCAACGGCAAGTGACTTGCGCTCTGTTGCGGCTGCTGCTTCCCGGTAGATCTTGTCGGCGCAGATAAGAGCATCCTTCTTGTCGCCAGGGACAGAGATGACACTTATCGGGCCTGGCATCTTCAGCATGTTGTATGCATAGTGAGAGGCTGCCATGAATTTGGCGAGTGCTGGACGGCCGAGTATCCCATTGTAAGGCAATGGAAAGTCAACAACGTCGAAAGTGACCGTCTCAGTCCTGAAGTTCAACTCGCTGCCAAATGTCACCGTCAACGTGATCTTTCCCTTCGGCTTGCTCCTTCCCGGATTGATTCCTTGGAATGTGCCGGTCTCTTCGAGTTCGCCATCAGGGATCTGGAGTTTCTGGAGTACCGCGGAGGTGATCAGGTTCAAGCCGGCCCCGCCGTCAACTAGCATCTTAGTGACCTTGAGGTTGCGGATAGTTGGTGAAACCAACATTAGCAAGCACCCGACCGCAGTTGTGCGATCAGGGTGGTCCTCAATATCAAAGATGATAGGCGTGCTGGACCGTTTCAGAGGCTTGCGTGACTCGACGGGTGGTTCTGCCGCATTGACTTCCCGCACCCACTGCTTGAGCTGGCGGTGTGAAGCATGCAGAGAAGCACCGCCGTCAATGCATAGGACCTCTGTGGCTTTCTGGAACTCCTGCTCATCGGTCTCGCCATCATCCATATCTTCATCATTGTCGTCATCTTCATCCTTGTCGCGGCCGCGGGGAGGTCTGTCTCCTTGCCGCTGCTTGGCCTTGCCGCGGCGTCCTCCTCGGCCGGGGCGTTTCTTGCCGGCTCCTCTAGCACCTTCCTGGGCCTTCTCCTTGTCGCGTCGCTCGTATTCAGCTTTTTGCTGCTCGACAAGCTGCTCGACCTTCTTGCAGCTCTGGAGGTCATGGCCCTTGGTGCGGTGGATCTTGCAGTACTGCTTGTTGGTGCCGTCCTGCTTGTCGGCGACCGCCACAGCCTGGTAGTTGGTTCCTGCGGCAATCTCCTGGTCGGAGCTACCAGCTTTGGCTTTCTTGGCGCCACCTCCGTTGCCGGACTGCTCAACGACTAGCACATCTTTGCCTTTCTTCTTCCTGTTGTTCCACCGCCGGTTTTTCTTTGCCGGTGCAGCCTCCTCACTATCAGATCCTCCTGCTTCTGTATTCTCTCTGGGGAGTTTCCTCCCTTCCTCAGCACGTGCACACTTGTCGGCCAGGGCATATAGCTCACTGACGTTTCTGATCTTGCACATCGCCATCTCCTCCCGCATCCTGCGGTTTCGCACATTCTGATGGAACGCGCTGATTACCGCGGCAGGGTGGACATCTGGGATGTTGTGCTGTACGCGGCTAAATCTCTGAATGTACTTGCACAGGGGCTCTCCTTCCTTCTGGGTGAGCAGATGAAGGTCACTCTCATGGCCATGAGGTTTGTGGCCGCCTGTAAAGGCGCTGACAAACTGATGGCATAGGTCTGTCCAAGAGGATATGGAGTTGTCTGGCAAGTGCATGAGCCAGGATCTGACGGTGGGCTTGAGCACCAGCGGGAAGTAGTTGGCAAGGATCTTGTCATCCCGCCCCCCCCCCCCGGCAGCTTGCACCGCGATGGTGTAGATGCTGAGGAACTCCGACGGACGCGACTTGCCGTCATACTTCTCTGGTACGTATGGCTTGAAATTCTTCTTGCTGGGCCACTGGACTTGCCGCAGCTCACGAGTGAACGCAGGGCAACCTACCATGTACGGCAAGTCGCCTGGTTCCCCTGGCACATGCATGTCGACAGAGGGCCCAGCGTGCTGGTCGGATTGACGCCGCGCTTCTCTTCGGCGCTCGATGCGAGTACGAGCGTCTTCTCGCTGTCGTTCGTGAAGAACTTGGCGTTGATCGCGACGAGCTCATGGATCTGATGATACAGTGGAGTCGCTGTCGAGGTGGATCCGGCGAGTCGGCGATCTTGGCCTTCGGGGTGGAGAGTGCATGGTAGTTGCACCCCCACCGGTTTCGGGGTGGAGAGTCCTGCCGCGGCAGCGATGTACTCGGCTGCCGCGGAGTGTCGCCGTTGGCGAAGCCGATGAGACTCTGAATGGTGGCCCTCCATTCATCGATCTTGTCTGCCATTGGAGGGTAATCCAAGAGCAGTTGAGCTCGCGCCAAAGCTTCTGCTGGAGTGGTGGGCGGTAGTGACGAACGGCGCGAGGAGCGGGATATGCTCGGACTTCTAACTATGTTAGAAGGAGCAGTATCCCGTCCAGGCGACCGTGTCTCGCTTGTTCCAGCATGTTGGCATGCATGCTGGTCTTGAGCACCCCGAGATCCACCAGCTCGATCTTGATCCAACAAACGTATGGCACTGCGAATACCATGACGCTGTCGGTCCTGCGCCTCCTGAGATGGGCGCGGTGCATGTACGGACGCCGAGGTCTGCGCAGCCTTGTCCTTGGACCTGGCAGCACCGTGGGCTCCCTCGTCGATGCCCGTTCTTCCGCCGGCATCTACCCCACCACCCGTTTGCTCCGGTGGTGGTGGGGTCGACGTGGACGGAACAGCTACCGCCGAAGCCTTCTTCTTCGGTGGCATGTCGATGAAGAAGATGAAGATCTAGCTCGTGTGAACATCGGATCAGGTTCGCACAACCTCGACGCCCCCTACCTGGCACCCACCGGAGAGCACCTCAAGTACATAGTCCAGATGCACTTTCCCAAGGAGCAAGCAACGAACAATACCGCAGAGTATGAAGGTTTGCTTGCCGGTCTCAGGATCGCAGCAGACCTTGCGATCAAGAAGCTCATTGTCAGGGGTGACTCACAGCTTGTCGTCCGCCAAGTGAACAAAAATTATCAAAGTCCATTGATGGAAGCTTACTTTGACGAAGTGAGAAAGCTAGAAGAGCACTTTGACGGCCTACAGATGGAACATGTTCCAAGAGCTCAGAACGACATCGCTGATGGCCCGTCAAAGTGCGCCGCACTTAAGTTACCTGTGAAACCAGGGATCTTTGTGCTCAAGCTGACTCAACCGTCTGTAACGCCATCAACTGGACAGAGCAAGAAGAGGAAGTTGATTTCTGGTGACTATTTTCCAGCAGAGCTCCCCGAAGCCGCCGCCAAGAAGGTCCCCAAGATCAACACCAAGGGTGCTAAGGAGCAGTCTGCTCCGGCAAGCCTTAGGGTTCGTTCCACTGAAGCAGACGCTCCCGACAAGTTTTGCTCCGGCAAGCTTGCCGGGGAACATCAAGCTCCGCCTGAGCCGCAGGTTCTCGCCGTAGAAGCGGATGTTCCCACAGCCGCAGATGTGCCTTTAGTCCTTGTTGCCGAGCCGCAAGCTCCAACATGGGCACAACAGATTGTCCGTTTCCTTCAGACAGGAGAACTTCCCGAAGAGCAAGAAGAAGCGGAAAGAGTAGCCCGGCAGTCAAGTATGTACGAGTTTGTCGACAACATATTGTACAGAAGAAGACTCAACGGTGTGAAATTGAAGTGTATTCGCCGGGAAGACGGACAAAAGCTGTTGGCAGAGATACATGGAGGCATATGTGGTCACCACATTGGTGCAAGAACACTTGCCGGCAAAGCGTTCCGGCAAGGTTTCTTTTGGCCAACAGCCCTCCAGGATGCAACTGCACAAGTAAGCAAGTGTGAAGCGTGCCAGTTCCATTCCAAGCAGATACACCAGCCAGCTCATGCTCTCCAGACGATCCCTTTATCCTGGCCATTTTTGGTCTAGGGGCTCGACATCCTCGGCCCCTTTCCCCGATCTATTGAGGGCTTTGAGTACTTGTACGTTGCAATCGACAAGTTCACAAAGTGGCCGGAAGTGGAACCAGTGAGGAAGGTGACAGCACAGTCAGCAGTCAAGTTCTTCAGGTCGATTGTTTGCCGTTTTGGGATCCCTAACAGGATCATCACCGACAATGGCACACAATTCACGAGCCGCACCTTCATGCAGTACGTCCAAGATCTTGGCGCCAAGGTCTGCTTCGCTTCTATTGCTCATTCGAGAAGCAACGGTTAAGCGGAGAGGGCAAATGCTGAAGTGCTGCGCGGGCTCAAGACCTGGACTTTCGACAGGCTGCACAAGTGCGGAAAGAACTGGATTGAGGAGCTTCCGGTGGTTCTTTGGTCGATCAGGACGACGCCAAATCGAGCCACTGGCCAGACACTTTTCGCTCTAGTCTATGGAGCAGAGGCAGTTCTCCCCACGTAACTCGTATATGGGTCACCTCGAGTGCTCGCTTATGATGAGCTTGAGCAAGAGCAGCTGCGACAAGATGACGCGCTGCTCCTTGAGGAGGACCGTCTTCAGGCTGCTGTACGTGCTGCTCGATACCAGCAAGCTTTGCGCCGCTACCATAGCCGCAAATTAATGCCAGAAGTTTCGAGGAAGGCGACCATGTTCTTCGGCGCGTTCAGTCCGCCAAGAATTCCAACAAGTTGACGCCAAAGTGGGAAGGCCCTTACCGGGTGAAACGAGTCACTAGGCCTGGCGCTGTCCGCCTTGAGACCGAAGATGGCATTCCGGTGAGCAACTCCTGGAACATTGAGCATCTTCGTAAGTTTTACCCGTAGGGCGCGGTTGCCGGAACCTGTTCCGGCAACCACCTTTTGTACAAGTCTTGCCGATGTTGCATGTAATCCTTTGTACAAAGCCGGGCGCAGACCCCGTGCATAAGTAAAGCTCATGTGCTCCGCACGTCTTGTCAATTTCATGCTTTATATTTTTTTGCATGTGTTATCTGACACTTTGTGCAGCGCCTACCCCCGGTAAGCAATAACGAGCCGTAAGGCTCCATATCTTTATTTTCTCTTCTTTCTTTTTCTCAAAAAGGAAAGGAAGGTTCCACCGCCCACAAGTTTGCCGGGGGGAAAGGAGAAGATAATGGTGTGGACCAGGCGTCGTTCAAGGAAGTTTCGCCTTACCGGGAAGCAAACGACAGAAAAGCTAAGTTGCCAAAGTTTGAGCAATCAGTTTTAATTTTTAAGTTATCTTCCTCGAACGACCGTGCTTTGTATGGAAAACCTGTGCGCGGAGGAACCAACTCGTAGCTAGTTGCGCCCTTACTTTGTTTCGAGTCCGCTCAACAACTTAAGTGAGCTGCGACTAGTTGCGACAAGGTTTCTTGTCGGTAGCGGCACCGCCAGCAGGCTGCTGACGTCCCGCACTCAGCGCTCGCGGCTAAGGTGCCTGCGCCGACAAGTTCCCTAAAAGCGTAGGGCAAAAACATACAAAGGAAGGAATCAAGTAAAGGAAATAACATAGCGATCGCTACCCAAAATAGAGTTATATTACAAGATAGCTTGTCGCTGCTCTAACAGATTGTTCTCATGACATGACCAGCAGCAACAAAGAAAAAGAGAAAATGGGTGGCCTAATCTGCACGATCGCCCTCAACCCTCTTGATCCCGCTCACCTTGTCCACAATGGGTGCGACAAGGGCCTTGAGCGCTTCCAGATCAGCATCCGGCGGCAGGGACCTGAGGACGTTGGTGAGGTTGAGGCCTGAGTTGAGGAAGGCCACCGGCACCAGCACCTTTTGAACAGCTCCCGCGCAGATCTTGCACGACTCGTCGGCCAGCTGCTTTGGGATATTCTCCCGGAGTCGGTGGAGGGCCATCGCCACACCTTTGAAGAACAAGCTGAGCTTGGCGATGGGTTGGAGGTGCTCATCGGAGGAGTACCCGAGATCCTCCATCCCCAGCTGCGCCAGCTCCCTGTTGATGGCTGCGGCAACATCCACGAGACCCTCCGACCAGTGCTCCAAATTCTCCCTAAAAGTGTTCTGGGCGGCGGCAGCACTCGCCAGCAGCGCCTCGTCGGCCTTGATCTTCTCCGTCAAGGCCACCTCCCGCTCCCTGGCGCTGTCCAGCGTCTGAGTCAAAGTAACCAGCTTCAACTCAAGATCTGCGTTGGAGTCCTTGGCGGCGCTAAGCTCTTTGCTCCTCTCAGCAAGACGACCCTGCAGCTCGCCATGAGCGGCGGCGTCCTTCTCGCGCTCACTCTTGAGCGCAGCAAGCTCCTCGCCGCTCGCCTTGAGATCGGCCTCCAGCTGCGCCATCTTCGTCTCCAGCTCCTTCTTGGCGGCCTCGGCAGCTGCGGCAGCATCCTCTGCTTCCTTGAGAGCCCCGCCAAATGTTTGCTCGCGCGCGGCAAGCTCCTCCTCGTGGCTGTCAAGGTTGACCTTGCGCTGCGCCAACTCGCCTTCCTGCGCAGATAGCTTTTCGTCCACAAGCCGCTGTTGCTCTTCAACTTCAGCCTTCTCGAGGAGGAAGGCTTTCCGCTCTTCGGCAAGTTGCTCCTGCTCCTCTGCGAGGGACCGGAGAGCTTCCTGGTTGAGGCCCCGGAGCTCCTCTGCGTGCTTCTCGATGTCCACTCCCGCCTTCACGACAAGCGCTTCTCGGGATACCAGCTTGGCCTGTCGGGCGCGGTAGAGCGACAACAGCTTCCGCAGCAGCTGCTCCTCCTTAGGCTCGTCGCTGCTCCTGCTTGGCGCGTAAACCAACATTAGCCCAGCAGAGGCAAGCACCTCTCCATCCAAGATATCTCCTTCGACCGGCGCCCTGGAGCTTGATGCCCAGGGGAGCTTGATGAAGATACCGTCGCCGGCCTTCGAATAGGCGCCGAGCTGGGGCTCTTCGGAGCCTGGTGCTGCAGCAGCGGCGGAGGGATCGGCGGTCGGCGTAGCGCCTGACGCTCCTGCGGCCTCGGGGCCGTCAGTGCGATCGCCGGATCCCTCGCCAGCTTCTGCGGCGGCAGCTTTGGCGGCCTCTTCGCTAGCGGGATCATCAGCGCCGGCTACTCCTTCGGTGGCAACGGCGTCGTCGGTATTGTTGCGCGCGTTCTCCTCGCCGGCCACCTCGGTTTCCATCGGCTCCGTGGCAGATGGATCTGACGAACGGAAAAAGGAGAAAAGTCAAGCAAATATTCAAAAAGAAAATCAGAAGAAGAAGAACCCAAGGGAAGTTTTCAAGCAAGAGGATTACCTGTACTAGGATCTGCAGTCATGGTCTCAACCACCGGAGGGTCGCTGGTGCTGTCCCTTGCCAGAGAATTCTCCCTTGCCGGAGAACGCTCCCTTGCCGGGGAATCCTCCCTTGGCGGTGTAGTCGAAGAAGATGGCATTTCGGGAGCGGCTTCCGGGCACTCCTGGTGAGGCTGCTCTGCTCCTACACAAACCAACAGTCAGATATCAGCAAAGAAAGAGCACCCATGTGCACCTGACAGCAGGAAGTAAACCATATACTTACGCTGGGGGCTGCGTTGGGGAATAGTTGCCGGGTCCGGTAAGGTGGTCTCGGACACGCCCCCTGCTGTCGCGGTGGGTTCGTCCTCGATGACAATCACCGGGACCTTGGCTCTCTTTGCCGCTCTCTAGGCCAGAGTCCTGAAAAGGAATGGGTTCGGAGTAAAGCAAATCAGATAGAAGACAAAATAGCAAGAATTGAAGAACTACAAGTACAGCAAAGAATCTTACTCTTCGTCTTCCTCGTCGGAGCTGAGCGCGGAGAGATCGAAGTCTAGCTCGCCTCCGGTGCAACGAGGCGGAGGAGTAGGTTCCCTTGTCCGCTTGGCAGGAGCAGTAGCGGTGGACCGGGAAGACCCCGCTCCAGTTGCCGCAGCGGCGTGAGGCGCTCCCGCCGCAACAGTGCTTGCCGCCGTAGAGCGTGTCGCGTGGCACGGCGGCTGTTGACTCGTCTGCCGCCCCGCTACGTCCCCGGCCTTGTAGAGACGCCTTCTTGGTGGAGCTGGGGGCTCCGCTTGCGGCGAGCTGGCTGAAGGTGGGGAGGAGGAGGAGCCGATCTTCAACGAGTCGCTCGCACCCTCGGCGGGCTCGCTCGAGTCAGCTTCAGGCCCGACAAGCTCTTCCTCGCCGGCAAGCTCCTCTCGCTCGGCAAGGCTTGCCGCCTCTGCTGCCTCTGCCTCCTCCACGGTGAATCCAAACTCGCCCGCGGCAGCAGCTGCCGCCGCCTCTTCCAGCCTAGTGGCGCTGCGCTGCATCTCCGCATCAGTGGTGTTGCGAGTACGTCTCTTCTGTTCATCAGAGCGGACTGGCACTTCTTCCAAGCCGTCAAAGAACTCCTGCACGACGTCGTCTGCAGGCTCTTGCCAAGTTGGGACAATTCCATGCGAATCGCACAGCGGCATCATTGCATAGATGCGGTCGAGCGAGGAGTTGTTGCACAGCGGAACGACACCCCTCGGAAACATGAACGCTTCGGGATGTTGAGGATCGCGCTTGAACAGTTCCAGGACCATCACGTCCAGTTCCAGGACAGTGAAGTTGAAGTTGAGGCCCGGGCGCAGCCTCATGATATCCGCCGCATTCTGGAACTCCCAGGTGGGTCTCCTCCTCTCCTGCAGGGGGGCGATGCGGCGGCGAAGAAAATCTGCGCCAACGGTGCCTACGGTGAGCCCGGCAAGCCTGAGGCGTAGGATCCGGGTGACGGCAATCTTCAGCCTATCGTCTTCCGGGGCCACGTTGCTCTAATCGTTGCCGCGCGCAACTGGGGCTTGGCGCTGGGCGGTAAATGGCTACGGGTTCTCCTCGACAATCCAGCACCAGTCTCCTCTCCATTCTTCCCACTTGCTGCGAAGCTCTCCCTCCAGATAAGCTTCCTTCGTGCCAGTTCTCGAGATCCAGGCGATTCCGACGGATAGAGGCTCCCCTCTCTCAACTCGGGGCATAAAGAAGTGGCGGAAAAGAGCTACGTTTGGATAGACTCCGACAAAGTTTTCGCAGAGATGTGCGAAAACTGCCATGGTCAGAACAGCATTAGGGGTGAAGTCAAGGAGGCGAAACCGTAGGTGTTCATGATATCGCAGAAAAATTCAGAGAAAGGCGGGCAGAGCCCGCAGTAGAAGAACAACGCGAAGAAAGGGTATCCATTCGGAGCCAGTTCCGAAGCGGCAGCTGGGAGTACCTTCGTACGCGGATGCGCTTGCGTCTCCGTCGACCAGAAGAGGTAGTAGTACTCC